>NW_023367307.1:0-2500 GCF_902167145.1 Zea mays
CCCTGATTGGCAGACCGTGACCCTGGACGTGGTCGGACCGTCCGAGCTTCTGCCCGGACCGTCCGGCCCTTACGCGGACCGTCCGGCTTTCCCTGCCGGACAGTCCGGGCCCGCACCAGGACTACCACATGGCGTCCCGATAATGGCGAACGCAACCGGTCAGTTCGGATTTACCACCGGGCAAGCTGGATATGCATACGCAGAACCTGTTGTTGCACACCATGCACCAAATTATTACACACCACAGCAGCAGTATGTTTCGCCCTCTACATATTTAAACCATAACGTACCATACAACCACAGACCGATCAACACTATCGATCGGTCACGGCAAGAAGGTCGGTATACTAATACCCGACCAAATGAGCCCCATGGCCCAGGATCCGGTGGTCTGCCACCGGATGCAATGGAAAAAATTAGGGAAGAGATGACTGAACTATTTCGAGATAAGTTCGGAGTTAGTGTAGCCAGAGTAGGGCAATCATACCAAAAGCGGTATACTCACCGGTTTGACAATGTCCCATATCCACAAGGGGCAAGGATACCAGAATTTTCCAAGTTTTCTGGTGAGAATGGGAGGAGCACACACGAACACATAGGCCAGTTCCTAGCACACCTAGGTGAATTGGCCGATGGAGAAGCATTTCGTGTTCGGTTATTTTCTCTATCCCTTACTGGTACCGCTTTTGCATGGTACGCCGCCCTGCCTCCTAATTTCATTAATTCCTGGAATGAGTTAGAAAGTAAATTTCATGAACATTTCTTTGCCGGGGAATATGAATTAGGACTAGCTGACTTAGCTTCAGTTCGACAAGGACGCGAAGAATCGGTTAATGATTATATCCGGAGGTTCCGGGACACTAGAAACCGATGCTTTCGGATCCATGTCGCAGACAAAGAGCTAGCAGGATTAGCTTTTAATGGGTTGCTATCCTACTTAAGAGACAAACTAGATGGGATCCAGTTCTTTTCGATAGCCCAGCTACATCAGCGGGCTTTAGCCTGTGAAAGCCGATTTAAAGAGACATCAAAATCGGTCGCCCGTACTATACATCTAATAGAGCGTGATAGTTCAGATGATGAATCCGCAGATGTATATATCGCTGAGTTTATTTGGCCAACAAAGGCCAAATCTTCAGCATGTTCTTCCTTACAGCCGGTTCAAAAGAATCGGCAAGAAGAGATTAAATTTACCTTTAATGTTGCCAAATGCGATAAGATATTTGATGAGCTACTTAAAAATGGCAACATTAAATTAACTCATACTATCCCTCCTATAGATGAATTAAAGAGATGTGCTTATTGTAAGTGGCATAATTCTTTTTCTCATGCCACCAATGACTGTAATGTTTTTCGTCGACAGGTACAATCAGCCATAAATGAGGGTCGATTGGCTTTTCAGGAAATGCAAGTGGACACACAACCATTTCCTGTTAATACAATAGATATCGCATGCAAAAAGATCTTAGTTCGGCCCGAAATGGCCGATAAAGGCAAAAGCAAAGACATCATCATTGGTAGTCCTCGCACGTCGAATATATCACAAAAGGAGATTGTTCGAAAGGTTCCGGATGATAAGGCAAAAAAGTCCGGAGGCACCGGGGGGCAGGCACAATTAATGAGTCAAGCACGACAGCCTGTCCTGAGCATCACGGACGATCTGGCACCTACGTGCGGACGGTCCGGTGTTCAGATAGACGGTTCGGCTAACTCTGCCGGACAGTCCGCCTATGCCCAAAGGTGTCAGCCTCCACACAAAACCTTAAAAGGGAAGGAGACACAACGGCGAAGCACAAATGGTCGGCTGATCAAAGCTGACTCTACTGTTGATCAGTTGCTCTTCAAGAATACTAGCGAGAAGACCGTTCTACGTGATCGGTCAACGAAGAAACCTCGGTCACCTACTAAAACGAAACGGGTAAACAAAACGGCCCGAAAGGCGACACAACAAGCATCGCCTATTCATCCTATGAGGCCAGGGTACTTTCCACCCGTTTACTCATCGTCAGTATATTATCCTGTTCAAACATGGAATGGTACGATGATGAATCCATGGTACATGTATAGTCCCTTTGTCTATCCATACTGGGGGGCACCTCCATTCTATTCCTTTTGATTCAGTGATCAAACGGTCATGGCCGAGAAAGATAAAATCTGAAACGGCCGTTATACATTGATGCTTTATTAAATGATCTCAATATTGAAAAGTCGGTGACTTACATCAGGTTTAGTTCATATGCTTTTGGTTCGTCAACCTTCACCAAAAGGCAGGGGGGCATATGTTGGACACCAAATGTGTCTCGCGGACGGTCCGGCCCTGAGGCCGGACGGTCCGCGGTCCGGACTGTCCGCGGTGGTGGCGCGGACGGTCCGCGTGTGCGCAGAATCAGTTAGGGTTCCTAGTTTCTCGCGGGATTTGTTACCTAAAACCGCGGGATTAACTCGGAAATCAGTTTGAAGCGGATCCAGACCTCCCCCTTTATATAGATGAAGGGCTACG
>NW_023367307.1:12500-22500 GCF_902167145.1 Zea mays
GTAGTAGTAGTAGTAGTAGTAGTAGTAGTAGTAGTAGTAGTAGTAGTAGTAGTAGTAGTAGTAGTAGTAGTAGTAGTAGTAGTAGTAGTAGTAGTAGTAGTAGTAGTAGTAGTAGTAGTAGTAGTAGTAGTAGTAGTAGTAGTAGTAGTAGTAGTAGTAGTAGTAGTAGTAGTAGTAGTAGTAGTAGTAGTAGTAGTAGTAGTAGTAGTAGTAGTAGTAGTAGTAGTAGTAGTAGTAGTAGTAGTAGTAGTAGTAGTAGTAGTAGTAGTAGTAGTAGTAGTAGTAGTAGTAGTAGTAGTAGTAGTAGTAGTAGTAGTAGTAGTAGTAGTAGTAGTAGTAGTAGTAGTAGTAGTAGTAGTAGTAGTAGTAGTAGTAGTAGTAGTAGTAGTAGTAGTAGTAGTAGTAGTAGTAGTAGTAGTAGTAGTAGTAGTAGTAGTAGTAGTAGTAGTAGTAGTAGTAGTAGTAGTAGTAGTAGTAGTAGTAGTAGTAGTAGTAGTAGTAGTAGTAGTAGTAGTAGTAGTAGTAGTAGTAGTAGTAGTAGTAGTAGTAGTAGTAGTAGTAGTAGTAGTAGTAGTAGTAGTAGTAGTAGTAGTAGTAGTAGTAGTAGTAGTAGTAGTAGTAGTAGTAGTAGTAGTAGTAGTAGTAGTAGTAGTAGTAGTAGTAGTAGTAGTAGTAGTAGTAGTAGTAGTAGTAGTAGTAGTAGTAGTAGTAGTAGTAGTAGTAGTAGTAGTAGTAGTAGTAGTAGTAGTAGTAGTAGTAGTAGTAGTAGTAGTAGTAGTAGTAGTAGTAGTAGTAGTAGTAGTAGTAGTAGTAGTAGTAGTAGTAGTAGTAGTAGTAGTAGTAGTAGTAGTAGTAGTAGTAGTAGTAGTAGTAGTAGTAGTAGTAGTAGTAGTAGTAGTAGTAGTAGTAGTAGTAGTAGTAGTAGTAGTAGTAGTAGTAGTAGTAGTAGTAGTAGTAGTAGTAGTAGTAGTAGTAGTAGTAGTAGTAGTAGTAGTAGTAGTAGTAGTAGTAGTAGTAGTAGTAGTAGTAGTAGTAGTAGTAGTAGTAGTAGTAGTAGTAGTAGTAGTAGTAGTAGTAGTAGTAGTAGTAGTAGTAGTAGTAGTAGTAGTAGTAGTAGTAGTAGTAGTAGTAGTAGTAGTAGTAGTAGTAGTAGTAGTAGTAGTAGTAGTAGTAGTAGTAGTAGTAGTAGTAGTAGTAGTAGTAGTAGTAGTAGTAGTAGTAGTAGTAGTAGTAGTAGTAGTAGTAGTAGTAGTAGTAGTAGTAGTAGTAGTAGTAGTAGTAGTAGTAGTAGTAGTAGTAGTAGTAGTAGTAGTAGTAGTAGTAGTAGTAGTAGTAGTAGTAGTAGTAGTAGTAGTAGTAGTAGTAGTAGTAGTAGTAGTAGTAGTAGTAGTAGTAGTAGTAGTAGTAGTAGTAGTAGTAGTAGTAGTAGTAGTAGTAGTAGTAGTAGTAGTAGTAGTAGTAGTAGTAGTAGTAGTAGTAGTAGTAGTAGTAGTAGTAGTAGTAGTAGTAGTAGTAGTAGTAGTAGTAGTAGTAGTAGTAGTAGTAGTAGTAGTAGTAGTAGTAGTAGTAGTAGTAGTAGTAGTAGTAGTAGTAGTAGTAGTAGTAGTAGTAGTAGTAGTAGTAGTAGTAGTAGTAGTAGTAGTAGTAGTAGTAGTAGTAGTAGTAGTAGTAGTAGTAGTAGTAGTAGTAGTAGTAGTAGTAGTAGTAGTAGTAGTAGTAGTAGTAGTAGTAGTAGTAGTAGTAGTAGTAGTAGTAGTAGTAGTAGTAGTAGTAGTAGTAGTAGTAGTAGTAGTAGTAGTAGTAGTAGTAGTAGTAGTAGTAGTAGTAGTAGTAGTAGTAGTAGTAGTAGTAGTAGTAGTAGTAGTAGTAGTAGTAGTAGTAGTAGTAGTAGTAGTAGTAGTAGTAGTAGTAGTAGTAGTAGTAGTAGTAGTAGTAGTAGTAGTAGTAGTAGTAGTAGTAGTAGTAGTAGTAGTAGTAGTAGTAGTAGTAGTAGTAGTAGTAGTAGTAGTAGTAGTAGTAGTAGTAGTAGTAGTAGTAGTAGTAGTAGTAGTAGTAGTAGTAGTAGTAGTAGTAGTAGTAGTAGTAGTAGTAGTAGTAGTAGTAGTAGTAGTAGTAGTAGTAGTAGTAGTAGTAGTAGTAGTAGTAGTAGTAGTAGTAGTAGTAGTAGTAGTAGTAGTAGTAGTAGTAGTAGTAGTAGTAGTAGTAGTAGTAGTAGTAGTAGTAGTAGTAGTAGTAGTAGTAGTAGTAGTAGTAGTAGTAGTAGTAGTAGTAGTAGTAGTAGTAGTAGTAGTAGTAGTAGTAGTAGTAGTAGTAGTAGTAGTAGTAGTAGTAGTAGTAGTAGTAGTAGTAGTAGTAGTAGTAGTAGTAGTAGTAGTAGTAGTAGTAGTAGTAGTAGTAGTAGTAGTAGTAGTAGTAGTAGTAGTAGTAGTAGTAGTAGTAGTAGTAGTAGTAGTAGTAGTAGTAGTAGTAGTAGTAGTAGTAGTAGTAGTAGTAGTAGTAGTAGTAGTAGTAGTAGTAGTAGTAGTAGTAGTAGTAGTAGTAGTAGTAGTAGTAGTAGTAGTAGTAGTAGTAGTAGTAGTAGTAGTAGTAGTAGTAGTAGTAGTAGTAGTAGTAGTAGTAGTAGTAGTAGTAGTAGTAGTAGTAGTAGTAGTAGTAGTAGTAGTAGTAGTAGTAGTAGTAGTAGTAGTAGTAGTAGTAGTAGTAGTAGTAGTAGTAGTAGTAGTAGTAGTAGTAGTAGTAGTAGTAGTAGTAGTAGTAGTAGTAGTAGTAGTAGTAGTAGTAGTAGTAGTAGTAGTAGTAGTAGTAGTAGTAGTAGTAGTAGTAGTAGTAGTAGTAGTAGTAGTAGTAGTAGTAGTAGTAGTAGTAGTAGTAGTAGTAGTAGTAGTAGTAGTAGTAGTAGTAGTAGTAGTAGTAGTAGTAGTAGTAGTAGTAGTAGTAGTAGTAGTAGTAGTAGTAGTAGTAGTAGTAGTAGTAGTAGTAGTAGTAGTAGTAGTAGTAGTAGTAGTAGTAGTAGTAGTAGTAGTAGTAGTAGTAGTAGTAGTAGTAGTAGTAGTAGTAGTAGTAGTAGTAGTAGTAGTAGTAGTAGTAGTAGTAGTAGTAGTAGTAGTAGTAGTAGTAGTAGTAGTAGTAGTAGTAGTAGTAGTAGTAGTAGTAGTAGTAGTAGTAGTAGTAGTAGTAGTAGTAGTAGTAGTAGTAGTAGTAGTAGTAGTAGTAGTAGTAGTAGTAGTAGTAGTAGTAGTAGTAGTAGTAGTAGTAGTAGTAGTAGTAGTAGTAGTAGTAGTAGTAGTAGTAGTAGTAGTAGTAGTAGTAGTAGTAGTAGTAGTAGTAGTAGTAGTAGTAGTAGTAGTAGTAGTAGTAGTAGTAGTAGTAGTAGTAGTAGTAGTAGTAGTAGTAGTAGTAGTAGTAGTAGTAGTAGTAGTAGTAGTAGTAGTAGTAGTAGTAGTAGTAGTAGTAGTAGTAGTAGTAGTAGTAGTAGTAGTAGTAGTAGTAGTAGTAGTAGTAGTAGTAGTAGTAGTAGTAGTAGTAGTAGTAGTAGTAGTAGTAGTAGTAGTAGTAGTAGTAGTAGTAGTAGTAGTAGTAGTAGTAGTAGTAGTAGTAGTAGTAGTAGTAGTAGTAGTAGTAGTAGTAGTAGTAGTAGTAGTAGTAGTAGTAGTAGTAGTAGTAGTAGTAGTAGTAGTAGTAGTAGTAGTAGTAGTAGTAGTAGTAGTAGTAGTAGTAGTAGTAGTAGTAGTAGTAGTAGTAGTAGTAGTAGTAGTAGTAGTAGTAGTAGTAGTAGTAGTAGTAGTAGTAGTAGTAGTAGTAGTAGTAGTAGTAGTAGTAGTAGTAGTAGTAGTAGTAGTAGTAGTAGTAGTAGTAGTAGTAGTAGTAGTAGTAGTAGTAGTAGTAGTAGTAGTAGTAGTAGTAGTAGTAGTAGTAGTAGTAGTAGTAGTAGTAGTAGTAGTAGTAGTAGTAGTAGTAGTAGTAGTAGTAGTAGTAGTAGTAGTAGTAGTAGTAGTAGTAGTAGTAGTAGTAGTAGTAGTAGTAGTAGTAGTAGTAGTAGTAGTAGTAGTAGTAGTAGTAGTAGTAGTAGTAGTAGTAGTAGTAGTAGTAGTAGTAGTAGTAGTAGTAGTAGTAGTAGTAGTAGTAGTAGTAGTAGTAGTAGTAGTAGTAGTAGTAGTAGTAGTAGTAGTAGTAGTAGTAGTAGTAGTAGTAGTAGTAGTAGTAGTAGTAGTAGTAGTAGTAGTAGTAGTAGTAGTAGTAGTAGTAGTAGTAGTAGTAGTAGTAGTAGTAGTAGTAGTAGTAGTAGTAGTAGTAGTAGTAGTAGTAGTAGTAGTAGTAGTAGTAGTAGTAGTAGTAGTAGTAGTAGTAGTAGTAGTAGTAGTAGTAGTAGTAGTAGTAGTAGTAGTAGTAGTAGTAGTAGTAGTAGTAGTAGTAGTAGTAGTAGTAGTAGTAGTAGTAGTAGTAGTAGTAGTAGTAGTAGTAGTAGTAGTAGTAGTAGTAGTAGTAGTAGTAGTAGTAGTAGTAGTAGTAGTAGTAGTAGTAGTAGTAGTAGTAGTAGTAGTAGTAGTAGTAGTAGTAGTAGTAGTAGTAGTAGTAGTAGTAGTAGTAGTAGTAGTAGTAGTAGTAGTAGTAGTAGTAGTAGTAGTAGTAGTAGTAGTAGTAGTAGTAGTAGTAGTAGTAGTAGTAGTAGTAGTAGTAGTAGTAGTAGTAGTAGTAGTAGTAGTAGTAGTAGTAGTAGTAGTAGTAGTAGTAGTAGTAGTAGTAGTAGTAGTAGTAGTAGTAGTAGTAGTAGTAGTAGTAGTAGTAGTAGTAGTAGTAGTAGTAGTAGTAGTAGTAGTAGTAGTAGTAGTAGTAGTAGTAGTAGTAGTAGTAGTAGTAGTAGTAGTAGTAGTAGTAGTAGTAGTAGTAGTAGTAGTAGTAGTAGTAGTAGTAGTAGTAGTAGTAGTAGTAGTAGTAGTAGTAGTAGTAGTAGTAGTAGTAGTAGTAGTAGTAGTAGTAGTAGTAGTAGTAGTAGTAGTAGTAGTAGTAGTAGTAGTAGTAGTAGTAGTAGTAGTAGTAGTAGTAGTAGTAGTAGTAGTAGTAGTAGTAGTAGTAGTAGTAGTAGTAGTAGTAGTAGTAGTAGTAGTAGTAGTAGTAGTAGTAGTAGTAGTAGTAGTAGTAGTAGTAGTAGTAGTAGTAGTAGTAGTAGTAGTAGTAGTAGTAGTAGTAGTAGTAGTAGTAGTAGTAGTAGTAGTAGTAGTAGTAGTAGTAGTAGTAGTAGTAGTAGTAGTAGTAGTAGTAGTAGTAGTAGTAGTAGTAGTAGTAGTAGTAGTAGTAGTAGTAGTAGTAGTAGTAGTAGTAGTAGTAGTAGTAGTAGTAGTAGTAGTAGTAGTAGTAGTAGTAGTAGTAGTAGTAGTAGTAGTAGTAGTAGTAGTAGTAGTAGTAGTAGTAGTAGTAGTAGTAGTAGTAGTAGTAGTAGTAGTAGTAGTAGTAGTAGTAGTAGTAGTAGTAGTAGTAGTAGTAGTAGTAGTAGTAGTAGTAGTAGTAGTAGTAGTAGTAGTAGTAGTAGTAGTAGTAGTAGTAGTAGTAGTAGTAGTAGTAGTAGTAGTAGTAGTAGTAGTAGTAGTAGTAGTAGTAGTAGTAGTAGTAGTAGTAGTAGTAGTAGTAGTAGTAGTAGTAGTAGTAGTAGTAGTAGTAGTAGTAGTAGTAGTAGTAGTAGTAGTAGTAGTAGTAGTAGTAGTAGTAGTAGTAGTAGTAGTAGTAGTAGTAGTAGTAGTAGTAGTAGTAGTAGTAGTAGTAGTAGTAGTAGTAGTAGTAGTAGTAGTAGTAGTAGTAGTAGTAGTAGTAGTAGTAGTAGTAGTAGTAGTAGTAGTAGTAGTAGTAGTAGTAGTAGTAGTAGTAGTAGTAGTAGTAGTAGTAGTAGTAGTAGTAGTAGTAGTAGTAGTAGTAGTAGTAGTAGTAGTAGTAGTAGTAGTAGTAGTAGTAGTAGTAGTAGTAGTAGTAGTAGTAGTAGTAGTAGTAGTAGTAGTAGTAGTAGTAGTAGTAGTAGTAGTAGTAGTAGTAGTAGTAGTAGTAGTAGTAGTAGTAGTAGTAGTAGTAGTAGTAGTAGTAGTAGTAGTAGTAGTAGTAGTAGTAGTAGTAGTAGTAGTAGTAGTAGTAGTAGTAGTAGTAGTAGTAGTAGTAGTAGTAGTAGTAGTAGTAGTAGTAGTAGTAGTAGTAGTAGTAGTAGTAGTAGTAGTAGTAGTAGTAGTAGTAGTAGTAGTAGTAGTAGTAGTAGTAGTAGTAGTAGTAGTAGTAGTAGTAGTAGTAGTAGTAGTAGTAGTAGTAGTAGTAGTAGTAGTAGTAGTAGTAGTAGTAGTAGTAGTAGTAGTAGTAGTAGTAGTAGTAGTAGTAGTAGTAGTAGTAGTAGTAGTAGTAGTAGTAGTAGTAGTAGTAGTAGTAGTAGTAGTAGTAGTAGTAGTAGTAGTAGTAGTAGTAGTAGTAGTAGTAGTAGTAGTAGTAGTAGTAGTAGTAGTAGTAGTAGTAGTAGTAGTAGTAGTAGTAGTAGTAGTAGTAGTAGTAGTAGTAGTAGTAGTAGTAGTAGTAGTAGTAGTAGTAGTAGTAGTAGTAGTAGTAGTAGTAGTAGTAGTAGTAGTAGTAGTAGTAGTAGTAGTAGTAGTAGTAGTAGTAGTAGTAGTAGTAGTAGTAGTAGTAGTAGTAGTAGTAGTAGTAGTAGTAGTAGTAGTAGTAGTAGTAGTAGTAGTAGTAGTAGTAGTAGTAGTAGTAGTAGTAGTAGTAGTAGTAGTAGTAGTAGTAGTAGTAGTAGTAGTAGTAGTAGTAGTAGTAGTAGTAGTAGTAGTAGTAGTAGTAGTAGTAGTAGTAGTAGTAGTAGTAGTAGTAGTAGTAGTAGTAGTAGTAGTAGTAGTAGTAGTAGTAGTAGTAGTAGTAGTAGTAGTAGTAGTAGTAGTAGTAGTAGTAGTAGTAGTAGTAGTAGTAGTAGTAGTAGTAGTAGTAGTAGTAGTAGTAGTAGTAGTAGTAGTAGTAGTAGTAGTAGTAGTAGTAGTAGTAGTAGTAGTAGTAGTAGTAGTAGTAGTAGTAGTAGTAGTAGTAGTAGTAGTAGTAGTAGTAGTAGTAGTAGTAGTAGTAGTAGTAGTAGTAGTAGTAGTAGTAGTAGTAGTAGTAGTAGTAGTAGTAGTAGTAGTAGTAGTAGTAGTAGTAGTAGTAGTAGTAGTAGTAGTAGTAGTAGTAGTAGTAGTAGTAGTAGTAGTAGTAGTAGTAGTAGTAGTAGTAGTAGTAGTAGTAGTAGTAGTAGTAGTAGTAGTAGTAGTAGTAGTAGTAGTAGTAGTAGTAGTAGTAGTAGTAGTAGTAGTAGTAGTAGTAGTAGTAGTAGTAGTAGTAGTAGTAGTAGTAGTAGTAGTAGTAGTAGTAGTAGTAGTAGTAGTAGTAGTAGTAGTAGTAGTAGTAGTAGTAGTAGTAGTAGTAGTAGTAGTAGTAGTAGTAGTAGTAGTAGTAGTAGTAGTAGTAGTAGTAGTAGTAGTAGTAGTAGTAGTAGTAGTAGTAGTAGTAGTAGTAGTAGTAGTAGTAGTAGTAGTAGTAGTAGTAGTAGTAGTAGTAGTAGTAGTAGTAGTAGTAGTAGTAGTAGTAGTAGTAGTAGTAGTAGTAGTAGTAGTAGTAGTAGTAGTAGTAGTAGTAGTAGTAGTAGTAGTAGTAGTAGTAGTAGTAGTAGTAGTAGTAGTAGTAGTAGTAGTAGTAGTAGTAGTAGTAGTAGTAGTAGTAGTAGTAGTAGTAGTAGTAGTAGTAGTAGTAGTAGTAGTAGTAGTAGTAGTAGTAGTAGTAGTAGTAGTAGTAGTAGTAGTAGTAGTAGTAGTAGTAGTAGTAGTAGTAGTAGTAGTAGTAGTAGTAGTAGTAGTAGTAGTAGTAGTAGTAGTAGTAGTAGTAGTAGTAGTAGTAGTAGTAGTAGTAGTAGTAGTAGTAGTAGTAGTAGTAGTAGTAGTAGTAGTAGTAGTAGTAGTAGTAGTAGTAGTAGTAGTAGTATAGTAGTAGTAGTAGTAGTAGTAGTAGTAGTAGTAGTAGTAGTAGTAGTAGTAGTAGTAGTAGTAGTAGTAGTAGTAGTAGTAGTAGTAGTAGTAGTAGTAGTAGTAGTAGTAGTAGTAGTAGTAGTAGTAGTAGTAGTAGTAGTAGTAGTAGTAGTAGTAGTAGTAGTAGTAGTAGTAGTAGTAGTAGTAGTAGTAGTAGTAGTAGTAGTAGTAGTAGTAGTAGTAGTAGTAGTAGTAGTAGTAGTAGTAGTAGTAGTAGTAGTAGTAGTAGTAGTAGTAGTAGTAGTAGTAGTAGTAGTAGTAGTAGTAGTAGTAGTAGTAGTAGTAGTAGTAGTAGTAGTAGTAGTAGTAGTAGTAGTAGTAGTAGTAGTAGTAGTAGTAGTAGTAGTAGTAGTAGTAGTAGTAGTAGTAGTAGTAGTAGTAGTAGTAGTAGTAGTAGTAGTAGTAGTAGTAGTAGTAGTAGTAGTAGTAGTAGTAGTAGTAGTAGTAGTAGTAGTAGTAGTAGTAGTAGTAGTAGTAGTAGTAGTAGTAGTAGTAGTAGTAGTAGTAGTAGTAGTAGTAGTAGTAGTAGTAGTAGTAGTAGTAGTAGTAGTAGTAGTAGTAGTAGTAGTAGTAGTAGTAGTAGTAGTAGTAGTAGTAGTAGTAGTAGTAGTAGTAGTAGTAGTAGTAGTAGTAGTAGTAGTAGTAGTAGTAGTAGTAGTAGTAGTAGTAGTAGTAGTAGTAGTAGTAGTAGTAGTAGTAGTAGTAGTAGTAGTAGTAGTAGTAGTAGTAGTAGTAGTAGTAGTAGTAGTAGTAGTAGTAGTAGTAGTAGTAGTAGTAGTAGTAGTAGTAGTAGTAGTAGTAGTAGTAGTAGTAGTAGTAGTAGTAGTAGTAGTAGTAGTAGTAGTAGTAGTAAGTAGTAGTAGTAGTAGTAGTAGTAGTAGTAGTATAGTAGTAGTAGTAGTAGTAGTATAGTAGTAGTAGTAGTAGTAGTAGTAGTAGTAGTAGTAGTAGTAGTAGTAGTAGTAGTAGTAGTAGTAGTAGTAGTAGTAGTAGTAGTAGTAGTAGTAGTAGTAGTAGTAGTAGTAGTAGTAGTAGTAGTAGTAGTAGTAGTAGTAGTAGTAGTAAGTAGTAGTAGTAGTAGTAGTAGTAGTAGTAGTAGTAGTAGTAGTAGTAGTAGTAGTAGTAGTAGTAGTAGTAGTAGTAGTAGTAGTAGTAGTAGTAGTAGTAGTAGTAGTAGTAGTAGTAGTAGTAGTAGTAGTAGTAGTAGTAGTAGTAGTAGTAGTAGTAGTAGTAGTAGTAGTAGTAGTAGTAGTAGTAGTAGTAGTAGTAGTAGTAGTAGTAGTAGTAGTAGTAGTAGTAGTAGTAGTAGTAGTAGTAGTAGTAGTAGTAGTAGTAGTAGTAGTAGTAGTAGTAGTAGTAGTAGTAGTAGTAGTAGTAGTAGTAGTAGTAGTAGTAGTAGTAGTAGTAGTAGTAGTAGTAGTAGTAGTAGTAGTAGTAGTAGTAGTAGTAGTAGTAGTAGTAGTAGTAGTAGTAGTAGTAGTAGTAGTAGTAGTAGTAGTAGTAGTAGTAGTAGTAGTAGTAGTAGTAGTAGTAGTAGTAGTAGTAGTAGTAGTAGTAGTAGTAGTAGTAGTAGTAGTAGTAGTAGTAGTAGTAGTAGTAGTAGTAGTAGTAGTAGTAGTAGTAGTAGTAGTAGTAGTAGTAGTAGTAGTAGTAGTAGTAGTAGTAGTAGTAGTAGTAGTAGTAGTAGTAGTAGTAGTAGTAGTAGTAGTAGTAAGTAGTAGTAGTAGTAGTAGTAGTAGTAGTAGTAGTAGTAGTAGTAGTAGTAGTAGTAGTAGTAGTAGTAGTAGTAGTAGTAGTAGTAGTAGTAGTAGTAGTAGTAGTAGTAGTAGTAGTAGTAGTAGTAGTAGTAGTAGTAGTAGTAGTAGTAGTAGTAGTAGTAGTAGTAGTAGTAGTAGTAGTAGTAGTAGTAGTAGTAGTAGTAGTAGTAGTAGTAGTAGTAGTAGTAGTAGTAGTAGTAGTAGTAGTAGTAGTAGTAGTAGTAGTAG
>NW_023367307.1:27500-36930 GCF_902167145.1 Zea mays
TAAAAATCCTGGCGCTTCGCCTTCTTACCTGCAGTACTATATAAACAGACGAGTAGGTGTGAAGTTACCACAGCATTCATTGCTATTTGCACTGTTTTGCTGCCAAAATTCTTAGCCATCGCCGAAGCTTGACTCTCGGAATCGAACGAAGCTCCAGCTTGAAGCCTGCTTCGTCAGAAGAAAAAACTTCAGAAGAAAAAAGTATTAAATTTCCACAAATTCATAATTAAATGGCCAGATGCGTTCTACCGCCAGGGTTGAGCGTGAGGGGGGCGAAACTGAAGCTTCGGAGACTGTTCCCATCTCCGAAGCTATGCAACGATCCGGGCTGGTGACTTCGGAAAAGATCCCTAGTGATGATGCAGAACAAGCAGAACAAGCAATTGCCGAAGCAGAAGAAGAAGATATTGAGGAAACTGATCCCGAAGATGATTATCGCATTGCCATGCCAAGCAAGCCCAGCCACTTGGACTTCGGGAAATCTACTGTTTCGAAGGCTGATCTCTCCAAGATGGTAAAATCGGGCTTTTTTAATGAAAATCAGAAGAAGCTATTACGCTTCGGGGGAGAAGAGACTACCCCAAAGCCGGAGAAGGATGAAATTGTTATTTTCAAAAGCTTTCTAAAGGCTGGATTAAGATTCCCCCTACATGGGATTATTGCAGAGGTACTGAAGAGGTTCGGTATCTATTTTCACCAGCTGACCCCTAACGCTATCGTTAGGCTTAGTGTTTATATCTGGGCACTCCGAAGCCAAGCAGTGGAGCCATTTGCGGACAGCTTTTGCCGGGTTCACGAGCTGCATTATCAGACGAAGGCTAGAAAGGATGGATTGCACGACAATTTTGGCTGCTATAATTTCGCCTATCGGAAAACCACAAAGTTTCCTGTAATCATTACCGGAGCAAATGGGCAGCAGGCTGGAAGTCGGAGTGGTTCTATGTCAAGGTTGATGACGACAAGGAGAAGCTTGTGCAAAGTCCACTCGAACTAATCTTCGGAGAAACCCGACCTCGCTGCAACATGACACCCGAAGGTCCAACACAACAAGCAATGAATGAATTCAGAATTATTGCAGAGCATATCAGTACAAGGGACCTGGTTCAGGAGTTTTTGGCTTTCAAAGTTTTTCCCAGTTTGAAAGAATGGGAAATGCCGAAGCTGAAGGGGGAGAAGAAAGAAGGTGAACTTGTACGTTTACCTTACTATTTCAAGTTTAAGAAATACTTTAAAACGCCTTGCCAAGAGTGGCTAGACAAATTGAAGTAATGTGCAATGAAATACTTGGCAATTATTCCAAAAAGGAAGATCAATTGATGACCGCAGCCTTCGGCACCCGTCCGAAGCGAAGACTAAATCGGGTGCTGGACGCCCTGGGTTTTGAATACCCTGACTATGAAAATCTGAACAAAGGTGCCGGAGGCCAGAAAAGGAAAAGGATAACTGAAGCCTTGAATGAAGATGAAAAAGAACCACCAAAGAAGAAAATTCCGAAGAGGAGGAAAGCATCTTCTCCGAAGCAAAAAATATCTGACGAAGAAGAAACCCCCGCATCACCCTCTGCCACTGATGTGGATGAAATTTTGAAGGTAATGACTGAATCCCTGCCTGCGAAGCTAAGTCCATTGGGGCCTCAACTGACAAAGTTTTTTCAGAAGAAAAGGAGGCCGAGAAAATGAAGAAAACGACTAAAGTAAAGAGGCAGAGAATCATCGGTGTGACAGAGGTCATTGACAAGACACCGCCAAGAGCTTCAGCTCAGAAGACACCAGCAGCTGAGGAAGGGACAGATATTGAAATCATACCTTCGGAGGTCGCGGCTGCCGAAGCTGCCTCAGCTGAAGATTTGAACCTGGAGAGCACAATCGAACACATTGACAAAATACTGCTAGACATGGCTGCAGAAGAAGCTACCACCGCCGCCGAAGAAGCCGCGACCGCAGCGTCGGGGAAAGGGAAGGAAATTGCTGATGAAGCTTCAGAAAACGAAGCCTTCATGTTCCAGAATTTAGTTGGAGAAAAACTGTCAAAAGCTGAAATAGAAGAGCTTAGAGAGTATGCCAAATCCTGCGGATACAAACCTGGAGCACTCCTCTTCGGAGGCATTGATGATGAAAAATTAGATTGTATTCGAGATCAAACTGGAGCCAAAGTTATCGGTACTCTGTCAAAGAGTATCGGTTTTCCGAAGCTAGAAACAGACATCAGCCGCTACCGACGACAACATATCGTTGGTAGTTTATTTTATTCCAATTTCAAGGTGAACTACTTTTCCCTTGACTTTTATTGTTTCTAATAATGAAAACATATCTGACGAAGGTTGTTTTCGTGCAGAGTATGCTGTTGAGCAAAGCCTTGAAAATGCAGCAAGATTTTGAAGACAAGAAGCACGAAGTTATAATTGAAAATTTGGAAAGCAGAATAAAGGAGCAATCAGATGCTATCGAGAAAAAGAACTTTGAGCTCCAGGCAACCGAAGGTTTACTGGCGGAAGCCGAAGCAAAAATAACAGAACTGAACACGAAGCTTCTCCGTCAATCTGAGCAGTTCGAACGAGAAAAGCAAGATCTTAATGCAAAACTTGAAGCCGAAGCTCAACAAAATTCAGATTTGAGAAAACTATTGACAAGCCTTCAAGAAAAATGTTTGGAATTTAGCAACAAATGCATTCAACGATTAAGAAAAATTTTCCACTCAGTTGGAGCCAGCAGTGAGAAATTCACCCCCTCAGCTGAAGATCTACCGAAGACCTTCGAACATATTGAGGGTGAGATTGACGAGCTCGACGAAGTCATAGCTGGGCACGGTGACTTCTGTGCCTGGGTAGCTTCTCGGGGCACTGCTGCAGCTTTCCTAAAAGCTGGCTGCGATCATGGAAAGATTGTCAATAGGCCAAATTTCACTTTATCACCATCAATCCTAGATGACATTCCTGATCTCGCCCGAAGTATCTCTAATAGATTTGTAAAAATGATATGGACAAAAGGTGGGCGAGAAAAGGCTGGAGACGAAGCTCGGAGTCATCTTGAACCAGTAAGAAATCATACCTTGTGCTTACCTCTTCCTTCAAGCTCGATTTTGACTTACAACAACCTTATTCATGTAGGATGACGAAGCCGAAGCCGATGATTAAAAAATGACGCCGAAGCTGAAGCTCCTTGGAGATTAAATAGTAGACTTGTAATATATTCTTATCCTTCCATTGATGTATGAGAAGTGCTTTGATGTGGACGAAATTTTCTTTTTGAGCCGAAGGCGAAAAAAACACCTTCCCTTCTTTTCGTACGCAGCGAAGCATAGAAAACAACATTTCCCTTCTTTCCGAAGCTCTCCTTTTTGTACACGAAGCTCTTTCTTTCTTTTTTTTTCTTTTTGCCGAAGCAACCACTTATGCCATGATGATGATTATCCTACATATGCCTGGATGAATGTTTATGAATGCAAATGCTATGATGTAATGTGATGTGCAAATGAATGTCCAAACGCGTATCCGAAGCCATACTCATAGCCATTATTTCCTTAAAAACAATCACACCTCAGCTCTGCATTCCCTTAGGAACGACTTTGGAGCTTCTTCGCCTTTACTTTTGGCGGAATCAGCGTTGACTTTTCGCTGTAAGCTCTGCATTCCCTTAGGAACGACTTTGGAGCTTCTTCGCCTTTACTTTTGGCGGAATCAGCGTTGACTTTTCGCTGTAAGCTCTGCATTCCCTTAGGAACGACTTTGGAGCTTCTTCGCCTTTACTTTTGGCGGAATCAGCGTTGACTTTTCGCTGTAAGCTCTGCATTCCCTTAGGAACGACTTTGGAGCTTCTTCGCCTTTACTTTTTGGCACTCGATGGTGCGTTCTCAGCTTTTACATTTACAACCTTGGGGGATTTTGCTCTTATAGAACTAAAAAGGAAATTACATGTGATGGCCCCATTAAAAACCTTTCTCCCCCTTCAGAAAGGAAAAGGGTGCCATGAAAGAAAAATAAAAAATATGAAAAATTACATCGAGTTATACATAATATCGCCGAAGCTCATCCGCATTCCAAGATCTAGGAATGTCGTTGCCGTCCATATCCTTCAATCTGTATGAACCGGGTCTTGACGAAGATGCTACTAAGAAAGGTCCATCCCATTTCAACTGCAACTTGCCCACTGTTTCTGGGTTGGCCACTCTCCGAAGCACCAAGTGTCCTGGCTCAATATTCTTTAGCCGAACCTTTCTATCTCGCCATTTGATTGTTTCGGCTTGATATTTATTGATGTTCTCCACGGCTTGCAGCCTGATCCCTTCTAAAGCATCTTTTTCCACAGAATAAGCAGCTTCGGAACCTGATTCTGCCGAAGCTACTACTCTTATTGATCCGGTTTTAGCTTCCTCCGGAGTTATTGCTTCGTCACCGAATAATAACTTGAATGGAGTAAAGCCTGTAGACCTTGATGTTGTTGTATTGTGGCTCCACACCACTTTGGTTAACTGATCTGGCCACTTTCCCCTGGGTTGATTGAAGATTAACTTCATTATTCCTGTCATTATAATGCCATTGGCTCTTTCAACGAGTCCGTTTGACTCCGGATGCCTGACTGATGCAAAATGGATCTTCGTACCAATTTGATCACAGAAATCCCTGAAAGCTTCGGAGTCAAACTGTGTTCCATTATCCACAGTGATAGCCTTTGGTACCCCGAAACGACAAACAATATTCTGCCAGAAAAACTTTTGGACGGTGGCCGAAGTTATTGTGGCTAAAGGCTTTGCCTCAATCCATTTAGAAAAATATTCCACCGCCACTACAACATATCTTAGGTTCCCTTGGGCCGGTGGTAACGGACCTAACAAGTCAAGGCCCCACCTTTGCAATGGCCAGATGGGTTGTATGAGCTGTGTTAAGGACGAAGGTTGTTTTTGATCTCTTGCACATTTCTGACAACCTTCGCACTTTTGAACTAATTCCGCCGCATCCGAAGCTGCCTTCGGCCAATAAAACCCCTGACGGAAAACTTTTCCAAGTAACGGCCTAGATCCAATGTGAGATCCACACAGGCCTGCATGTATTTCTTTCATCAACTCTATGCCTTCGGTTCTAGATAAACACTTGAGTAGCGGAGCACAAACTCCATGCTTGTACAACTCCCCTTCTATCATGACATATGGACGAGCTCTTGCCTCTATCCTCCTGTTATAAGCTTCGTCATCTGAAAGGAATTTACCCTGTAGGTAAGAGATGATCTCAGTTCTCCAATCTTCGCTATAAACAGGAGATATATTGAGGACTGCTCTTTCAAGAAGTTCCACCGAAGGTGCTTTTATTGTTTCGAAGAACACATCCGAAGGTAAGGGCAGCCCCTGTGCTGCTGACTTAGCTAGCAAATCAGCATGCTCATTTTGTCCTCGAGGGATATTTTTGACAGAAAATCCTTCGAAGGAAGCTTCAACTCTTCGAACCATATCCAGATATTTTTCAAGCTTCGGATCTTTAGCCTTGCAACTCTTGTCAATATGACCCGAAACAACCTGGGAATCAGTTTTAAGTATGGCCCTTCTGATTCCCATTGCTTTTAGCTTCCGAAGACCCAGAAGCAGGGCTTCGTACTCGGCAATGTTATTTGTGCAACTAAAATCAAGTTTTGCCGCATAGCAAGTTTTAACTTTGGAAGGTGAAACCAACACAGCAGCCGCCCCGCTCCGAAGGTTCCCCAAGACCCATCGCAAAACACTGTCCATGCTTCGGCGTCTTTATTTGTTTCTTCCTCCTGAGCCCCTGGCGTCCAGTCAGCAATGAAGTCTGCTAACGCCTGGGACTGAATCGAAGATCTATGAACATATTCAATACAAAATTCGTTGAGCTCTGCAGCCCATTTTCCAATCCTTCCAGTAGCTTCTCGGTTCCTCATAATATCCTTCAGAGGTTGTGAAGAAGGAACAATTATGTTGTAAGCTTGAAAATAGTGCCGAAGCTTCCTGGATGCCATCAAAACAGCATATAACACCTTCTCTAATTCTGTATAGTTTTTCTTTGATATACTAAGAACTTCAGATACAAAATATACTGGGACCTGCTTCTTGACTTGATCATCAAGCTTCTCCTGGACAAGTGCTGCACTTACCGCTGAGTGCGAAGCTGCCACATATAATAACAAAGGAGCCCCTGGCGTTGGTGGAGTTAGTGTTGTTAAATCTATCAGATATTGCTTCAACTCCTCGAAGGCTTTTTGTTGGCTTGGTCCCCATTGAAAGACTTCGGCTGATTTCAGCACTTCGAAGAATGGTAGATTCCTTTCTGCTGATCTGGATATAAATCTATTAAGAGATGCCAATCTCCCTGTTAATCTTTGGGCCCCCTTTTTTGTAGTTGGTGGCTCCATCCGAAGTATAGCTTCAATTTTACTTGGATTAGCTTCAATTCCCTTTGTTGAAACCAAGCATCCAAGAAATTTCCCCTTCTTTACTCCGAAGACACATTTTTCTGGATTCAACTTTAAGCCAGCTTGTCTGAAACTGGCGAAGGTCTCCTGCAAATCAGCAATATGATTTTCCTGTTTCGTGCTTTTTACAATGATGTCATCAACATAAGTTAGCACATTTCTGCCTATCTGAGACTGGAGAACCCTCGCAGTCATTCTGCTGAAACTTCCTCCGGCGTTTTTGAGCCCCTCAGGCATCCGAAGATAGCAATATGTGCCACTTGGGGTTATGAAGCTAGTCTTCGGCTCATCTCCTTCTTCATCCAGATTTGGTGATAGCCTGAGTAACAGTCTAGCAGACTCATGAGCTCTGAAGAAGCTGCTGCATCAACTAAAGAGTCTATCCTTGGCAATGGGAATTCATCCTTCGGACAAGCCTTGTTGAGATCTGTAAAATCGATACACATTCGCCACTTGCCATTGGCCTTTTTTACCATAACGGTGTTAGCTAGCCATTCTGGGTACTTTACTTCTCTGATAACCCCTGCACTGAGGAGTCTTTTGACTTCATTACGAGCACCTTCGGCCTTATCATCAGACATTTTCCGAAGCCTCTGCTTTCTGGGTCTGAAGGATGGATCAACATTGAGCGAGTGTTCAATAACATCCCTATTAACTCCGCAGAGATCATTGGCTGACCATGCAAAAACATCTTTGTTGTTGAACAAAAACCTTATCAAGGTTTTCTCCTGCTCTTCGGATAATTGAGAGCCCAACAGCACCTTCTGCTCTGCTATGTCCTCACATAAGAGCATGGGCTTCGGCTGATCTGCTGAAGCTGCTTTCTCCCTTCTGAATTTGTATTGTTCACAAGCTTCAGCTCCATCTATGTTATGGATTGCTTTTGAGTCAGTCCAGTTTCCTTCGGCCCTTCTGGCAGCTTCCTGACTTCCATGAATAGCGATGGGTCCTTGATCCGAAGGTATCTTCATGCAAAGATAAGCAGGATGAAGAATTGCTTCGAAAGCATTGAGAGTGCCACGACCAATAATTGCATTGTAAGGGTATTCCATGTCAACAATGTCAAACACAACTTGCTCAGTTCTAGTGTTGTTGATGAACCCGAAGGTCACCGACATGGTGATCTTGCCCAGTGCTACAATCTGTCTTCCTCCGAAGCCACAGAGAGGATGTGTAGCATCATGAATCTTATCTTCTGGCTCTTGCATTTGTCTGAAGGCCTTAGCAAATATGATATCAGCTGCACTGCCTGTGTCAACCAAGACATTGTGGACCAGAAATCCTTTGATAACACAAGAGATAACCATGGCATCGTTGTGTGGGTAATCCTTGAGCTGAAGGTCCTCTTGGGAGAAGGTAATAGGAATGTGAGACCATCTTGACTTGATGAAGGGTCCTTGCACCCCAACATGCTGTACCCTTCTCTGTGCTTCCTTTTTCTGTTTCTTGTTGGCTGGCTCTGAGGACGAACCACCTGTAATCGGGAGCACCAGCTTCGGGTCCGAAGCAGCTCCAGCTTGATCGTTGAACGAAGCCATCAGCTCAAAAAGTGGAAGTGAGTTCACCGGAGGTGGGCGCCAATGTTGGGGACTTGTTCTCAAATGCTATGAATTAAGAACAAGGCAACATAAAATGTTAAATGTTAACGTCCTTCGTCCATGAAACATTATTCCCTTGAGGATAATGAGCCTTGGACGAAGGTTGATGAGAACATAATTACGAAGCTCAAGTCTTCGTAATAAAATTTCAATAGATTGTATGAGATAACATAAAATGAAGGGTATAAAAAGGTAAATAAATCATAGACGAATTATATTATATTTACTTAATATATTGAATTATTGAATACAATAATACCTCTGCCTTGGCAAAGATTGGTTCCTGAAAGATGCGATTGCAATTACCAGAATGCGTGAACAGTAAAGGAATACTGTTCACTATTTATAGGCACAGGACACAGCCTGTGAGGAATTACAATTATGCCCCTCATAAAAGTTTACAACATTGACTCAGACCTTTATGGACTAAAAGGTCATTCTATCTTTAAGTCGGTTTGTAATACCGAAGCTTCATGAAAAGGAACCTTCGGCCATCTCATACAAACAGCTTCAGCCGAAAGCCGCTTCTTCCTAGAAGACCTTCGGCGACGAAGCATAGACCCAACAGTATACAAACAAACCTTATCCATGTAGGATGACGAAGCCGAAGCTAATGATTAGAAAACGACGCCGAAGCTGAAGCTCCTTGGAGATTAAATAATAGACTGGTAGACAGTACTGAGAAACTTTTGAGATAACTTTTGTAAATGTAACTGAAACTTGTCATTCTGTTCATACCTTGTAATATATCCTTGTCCTTCCATTGATGTATGAGAAATGCTTTGATGTGGACGAAATTTTCTTTTTTGAGCTGAAGGCGAAAAAAAACACCTTCCCTTCTTTTCGTACGCAGCGAAGCATAGAAAACAACATTTCCCTTCTTTCCGAAGCTCTCCTTTTTGTACACGAAGCTCTTTCTTTCCCCCTTTTTTTTCTTTTTTTTGCCGAAGCAACCACTTATGCCATGATGATGATTATCCTATATATGCTTGGATGAATGTTTATGAAAGCAAATGCTATGATGTAATGTGATGTGCAAATGAATGGCCAAACACGTATCCGAAGCCATACTCATAGCCATTATTTCCTTAAAAACAAACACACCTTAGCTCTGCATTCCCTTAGGAACGACTTTGGAGCTTCTTCGCCTTTACTTTTGGCGGAATCAGCGTTGACTTTTCGCTGTAAGCTCTGCATTCCCTTAGGAACGACTTTGGAGCTTCTTCTCCTTACTTTTGGCGGTATCAGCGTTGACTTTTCGCTGTAAGCTCTGCATTCCCTTAGGAACGACTTTGGAGCTTCTTCGCCTTTACTTTTCGGCACTCGATGGTGCGTTCTCAGCTTTTACATTTACATTCCTTGGGGGATTTTGCTCTTATAGAACTAAAAAAGGAAATTACATGTGATGGCCCCATT
>NW_023367308.1:0-36782 GCF_902167145.1 Zea mays
TTCGAGGATTTCTCTCCCCTTTTAATTCTTAAGGTCTTTTATAGGGTAGGTTGAACTACGCTTCTGATTTAGAAATTCCCAAAAATCCTATAAAAATCACAGTGGTTTCTTATTGGCTTACACCAATCTGTCTCAAAATTTGAGGCCTAAAATGAGAGTGGTTCTCTCTGTACAAAAATAACACAATTCAGGGCAGAGGGGGCACTTTAAACTACAACCCTTGTGTAGCAGTGGCTTCTGCCGTATAACTCATTTTTGTTAGTTTTTATGGGTGATATCATGCTCCTATGCCAGATTTGAGCCAAGGATATCTAATGGTTAATTAATGGTGATTTTCTAAAGTTTGGGGGCTTAGGGGTGCTTTCTACCACCACTCTATTTGAAAAATGTCAAACAATAGATTTCCCAATTTTTCTAGTCTCTTCTTTGTGCAAGAGCAATCATTCCTAAAGTTGGTTATTTTTACTTATATGGGATGGGTTGTATGATTTCTTAGAGTATATAATCTTTCTCATGGGGCAAGGGGTGGGGTGTATTCCACTGTGTAACTACCTTATTTTTATATTTTTCCTTTATAGCACACATCACAAGTACATAGGGAAAAATAAGGTTGCTTACTGTTTTCTACTTTTGGTCTCTCTTTTTATATTTTTGAAGTGTGGGCAAAATCCTAGTTTTATTTGTTTAACCCACTTACTGTGATATTCTAGGGTGGTTACTATTTTTGTAGTGGTACAATAGTGGTCAAGGGTCTACTAATTTTTTATCACTATTACATATGTCCTATTATTTTTAATCATTATCTTACTTAAATACTGAATACCTAAATAAAATCATAAATTCCAGAACAGCACTGGACTAGGGTTCCATATATTTTCCCTTGAACGTTATCACTTAATCATGATAGGAAAAATAATATTGCTCTCTGGTTTCTATTTGTAGTGCCCTTTTCTATTTCTCCAAAGTTTGAGTAAAAACAAATCCTATGGGATAAGATTTGCTTAATCTCGGGTACTAGGGTTCTTAATATATTTAGACCTTGTAAATACTGGTCAAGTATCTCTACAAAATTTTCCAACCCCAGTCTAAAAGTTTTTCTACCCTTTTCCTTATTTCTAAGGTTTAAGTGGGTTTTCTATTTAAATCAAAACTCTAAAAAGTAATATAGGAAATATAGGGGCTACTATTTTTGCTTGGTAGTTTATATTATAGAGTCTAGCAAAATTAGTTTGACCAAATTTGGATGAATATTATTTAAGTTCTGCTTTTTCTAAGTTTGTTGTGCATTAAAATGAGTTAGAAAGTCAAAAATGGAAAAGAAAAGCACTCTTGCGCTCGGGTCCCTGGCGTAATCTTCCCTGGTTGCTTACAAACGAGTCCTCAGGTTACTATTCATATAAGTCACTGACATTGCGGAAACCCCCTTAGGCTTGTGAACTATCCAACCCGCGCTCCTAACCTCACCGGAATAGTGACTGCGGCGGAAAAAAGGGCGGCGGGGCTTACCGGCGGCGGTCTAGCTCCGGTGAAGTGTCCTCGAAGATCGGGGAGGTTCCGGCGAACACGTCGATGGGCCGATGGTGGCCGGTGGTGGTCGGAGTCGTCCTATCCACGCGCGTGGGTGGACGAGCTCGTCGGTGGCGAGGGGCTTGGCCTGTACACGACGGTAGAGTTCAATTGGTCGGCTCGGGGAGCTTTACCAGGTGACACAGAAGCTGTGCGCACAAGGAATTGAAAAATGCTACACTTGCTTACCCGGGTCACGTGCTCCGGCGGTGAAGGGATTCCGGCGAGGGCGATTTGGCGTCTCCGGTGAGGTAGCGCTCGATCTGAGCGCTTGGGAAGCTTCACGGGACTCTGGTGAGGCTAGCCGAGCAGTTGGCGCTGGCGAGGGGTGGCTGGGGTGAGCTGACCGCGGTGGCCGGAGCTCGAGCGACTCGGCGGGCGGTGGAGCTCTTGGTTCACGGTCAGGGCTGCGGTGATTGAGCGCGGTGAGTGTGCGGGGCTGAGGCAAGGATGTCCGAGGAGTTGATGGCCTTTATAGGAGCGGGCGTAGGGAGGGCGTGCGACAGACTGACCGTGCGCGGGGGCGAGCGCGTGCTAGGGTTAGGCAAGCGCCAGCGTGCCGACCAGGGTCGAACACGTATGCGCGTTGTTTCTGCCCGAGTTCTGTCGCGTGTAGTCACTCGTCCGGGCCTGCTCTTGCCTTGGTCAGTGCACAAGACCTATTCCCCTTCCCTTAGGCTACTGATCTTGTGTGGTGGTCAAAGGATTTTGTGCCTGGATCCAGAGATATGGTGCACTCAAGTAGGATCTGTCTCACAGCCCAAACCCGAGGCAAATCTCTGGTTTTGTTGCATCAAAAATCTGAATACCAATGCCATCTCCAGATATGTGGTAGAGGGGTTAGTTTAACACAAATTTGTCAATGGGAGCCCGCAGTTTTGAATTCAAAATCTTCATGAACGAGGGCGATCTTTGCAAGAGGGGCTAAAATAGAGTTAGGGAAAATCCTGATTTTCTTTGGGGCCCTCGGCTTGAGTGGCTTATTTAGGGATTTTGCAAAATCTTTTTGAGCCAACTTTCTTACTATCTTTTGTAGGTCATTAGTTGTATTACAACTTTATATTTGGCCCAAGTCATGACAATGTGATTTTCTTGGTCTTTTTATTGAGTTTCTTTTAAGTGTTCCATTACTCTAAAGAGAGAATTTTTAGGGTTTTGAAACTTCCCTTCTTCCTTAAGCTTCATATGGTCAGGGTATGATTCCTAGGGTGAATAAGACTTGATTAAGGTTTGGCGCATCAAGTTTGGTGTCTTTTGCTCCAACTAAACCACATGTGATAATAGGTCACACTGTGGGTACTGAGGAGAAACCGTGAGTAACACCTGGAGTGTTACAATAAAAAGTACTCGTCAAAGAAGCTGTTGTCGATGTACAGTTCGTCGAGCTCTCTTTGCTGAGTGTCACACTCGGCAAAGCCTTCGCCAAGTGTTTTCCAGGCTTTGCCGAGTGCTTCAGACACTCGACAAAGAGCCCGATTCTGGTAGTTATATATATAAATCATAGTGATACACGAACAACTAACTATTCCATATAGATAGATCAATCCTAGATTCATGGTACAACAGAAATGTGGCACGTGAATGTTGACCTTCATCTAGAAAATGCATGATGTCTCTACATTTCGTGAAAACACCGAAAACAACTCTATTTCCGCACGCACCAAGGGTGTGTTTGGATGTGGACCATAGAAGCCTTGCTAAAATTAGGCAGCTGGGTTAAAAACCTAAATTTGGCTTAGATTTGGGTGTTTGGTTTGTGGCCAAAAGCAATGACAAATTTTGGTTTGGTAGTTTATGCGTGTTTGGATGAGTGGCAAACAAATGCCACCAACATTTGGTCAGGTACCACTACTAGAAAACCCCCCTTGTAGCTATGCTTTTTTGGACAATATGCACGCTTTAATTCGTCTCTATATGAATGTACACACGCTTTCCAAAAACGTGTTAGAAGTGTCTTCGTATGGACCGTATCAGAATTTGTAGAAACGATTATTGTAAGCGTATATATTAGATGAATAGACATTTCATAGACACGTTAGATGCATGTTTAGACACATTGATACGCTTTTATAGATGCGCATATAACATGTGTCTATTATTGTTGTTACGTCATATAGTAACGTTTCATTATGTGTGAAAAAATATAGATACGATATTATAGATACATTCATAATTCATGTGTATTACTATAGTCACGTTTTATAGTGACGCTTTATTGCGCATTAAGGAGTATAGAGACGATATAGTAGGTGACACGAATGATGACATGGCAGGTGATGTGGATAGGTGACATGGCAGGTGATGTGGAAAAATGACGTGGCAGGTGATGTGGAAAGGTGACGTGTCACCTGAACTGGCGAGTGACACATTTTATAGTAATGCCAAAACGCGTGTTAACAAAAGTAGAAACAATAATATAGCCACGTTTGTATTGTGTGCCTATGCATATCAATACGTTATATAGTAACGTCAAAGTGTGTATTAAGACCTGTAGAAATGATTTTGTACATACATTTATATTTGTTTGTAATAATATAGACACGTTATACTGTAACACTTTATTACGTGCCAAAAAAAGATGTTTTCATTTATATATTTATATATATAAATGTGCATCGAGATGAATGTTAAAAAAATCAAATTATAAACCCTCAATAATATTGATTTTGGCCTTGGCAAAATATCAAGAAGCTAACTAACTCGATAGCAAACATGTTCAGTAACTGCCAATTGTGTTCACAAAGAAGCAAAGCCAAAGTGGCAATATCATACAAATATCACTTAAAATTTTTAGTAACTACTAGAATCTAACTGATTCACTTTGCAATTATACTAGGCTTCCCATCTAGCTTTGTTCACGTGCTGCAGGTACCAACTTGTTGCGGGTACAAGATGAGCTTCTAGCTTGCTTCACCTATGAAGCATGTGTTAGATCAATAACTCAATTTGAAGTTGTTATGGGGACACATGTACTATTTCAAATAAAAAAGAAACTTACATGTGTAATTGGCAAAGGAATAACATAGCCAATAGCATCAATTAGTGTACGAATCTGATTAGATGGTCTAGGTACCTCCTCATTTGTAATATTGCCAAGTTCAATATTTTCAAGGCCTTCAACAAGAACCCCACAATATTCTAGTTCAAGCTTTGCTCCTAATATTTCTCTTTGGCTATCTGTAGTCACTAACTTCCCTTTGGCCACAACTCTGCCTTTGTTTATCAGTGAAATAAGGTAGACATGCTTTTGTCTCTACAAATTACAAAACATGAACATATGATCTTTTGGTAAAACAACATCATAATTGAAAAGAAATAAGGCAAATAAAACCACATACTGATTCTGATATGCCCATGCTGGCAGCTTGAACCCTTCGAGTTCTCTATAATAAACATCAAATCATAGCATCACTTAATCAAATTATGCTTTATATTTTAATTGTAACAATAATAGCTTAGACATACCATGTTGTGCAATATAGGATCACTTGGCAAATCTGTGACTACATTGCCATCAAGTTGTGCCTCCTACAGGCATAGTTTCACTCAATTATTGTAGAAAAAGAAAATTATAAATATTAGATTTTAACAGGGAATGTAGATGAACAGGAACCAATTACTGAACCCTAGAGTTGCAAAAGAAAGCTAATTAATTAGGAAACTAAACTAAAAGGGAGTTTTTAATGCTTTTCACTTAAGTTTATATAGCTAAATGAGACGGATTAACAACTGAATGAAAGCAGAGTACATGCTACTTCAGTACTTCTTAAAAAACTATATAGAATCAAAGAGCAATAAATAAATACGTGAAAAGAAACTTTGCAAAAACGAACTTATAGATTTTGGAAAGTTAAACAACTTTCATGTATGGAGAATTCCAAGTTTTAGAGGAAAAGTTGGAGTAAAAAGCTTAATTCAGTTTTGAATCAGACTTGAAGTTTGCTGAAAATAATATCAACTAGCTGTTTTTGGGCCTTCATAACTTTTGATTTATAAACAGTTTGAAGATGGTCATAATAACAAAGTTATAGGGCCACATGAGGAGTACAAGTTTTGTTAAGTCACCTAGCTCTAAAGTTATATGGAACTTGGTGTAAAATTAGTCCAAAGTAGAGCTAACAGAGTTTCTGGATTTCAGATTAGTAGATTTCAGAGGCTGAATTTCAGTATTTGGATCCAACTTTGGGCCTTCGTATTTTGGAATCCAGGGGGTTGTGGTTAATGAACACTTTACCAAACTCGTAGAGAGATAATAGAAGAACAATTCTTATTAAGTGATATAGCCCCAAAGCTATATGCTACTGGTAGAAAAGATAGTCCAAAGATTGATTGGCAGATTTCTGAGTTTTCAGACTTACAACAGTAACTGAACCTGAAGTTAGTGTTTGATAGCAGTTTTGGGCGCTTGTTTGTGACTAATCCCTAAGTATTTGGGCTGAGAGATCCATAAAGGGATTGAAGACCGTATGTTGGTCAATCACTTTCCTTAAGTGAGCTTGACATAACCCCATGCAAAATTTGGAGTAAAGCTTGCCTAAAAATGGACTATCAGTGTATTGGGGACTTAGTGGTTCAGAGCTGAAACTCTGAAAAACAGCCAATGGTGCTCTGTTTGGATGAGGAGAAAAGAAAATTACATCCCTCAATTAATCTAACACCTTCCTCCATTCAGAATTTGATGGATCAACACTTTCCTGACTGGTTGGAGCAAAAGGTCTGTACATCTAAAATTGTTGCAAATTTGGCATGGAACTAATAAAAGAAATGTACGTGAGCGTTTTTCCTTATATACATGTTATATTAGGCGATGGAACAGGGATCACGACAAAGGTCCGAGCTTTGGCTGCAAAACCAAACAGATATGGAGTGACATACAGTGGTTACATTATTAATGGTTCGAGGTTCCACACTTTGAGTCATGAGGCTGCACGGTTGACACAAAACAGTGGTGTGGTCAACATTGCTGATGATGGGGTTAATTATTTTGGCAGATTATTAGATATAGTTGAATTGTCATATGCAAACTACAAGGTAGTGCTTTTCAAGTGTGAATGGTATGATGTTCATCATAAAGCTGGGTTGCGACAAGATGAGTTCGGATACAGTCATGTAAATTTTTCTCGGAAAATACACACTGGTGATAAACTAGATGATGATCCTTTTGTATTTTCATCACAAATTCAGCAAGTCTTTTATGTCCAAAACCCAAAAGCTGAACCATGGAACACTGTGGTGAGAGTTAGCCCAAGAGATAATTTTGACATGGGTGTATAACTCGATGAAGAAAGTTAGACAAGGCTTAGGTTTTCCAGTCATCTAATGCTATAGAAGAATATTGTGGGTTTTTTTACTTGCACTGAATCAAAATGAACTAATATGTGTTACTTCAGATAGGAGGTGCCAACTTGTTGGGTTAATGTTGTTTAGTGTACAAATTTTCCTATTTGATTAAATACTACAATCCATGAGACTTGTAACATGGCTTATTTAATTATTCTTAGCTTTGATGTTTTCTGGTTATGAGTGTGCCCAAATCAGGCGCTTTTTCTATTTATTATTATCGAGTGAGTGACCATACTTTTTCCGATTTCAAGTGGGCATGACCATATTTTTTTTCTGATTTATTATTATTATTATTATTATTATTATTATGCCTTTATTAGACCTATACAACATACACTAGCTAAACATAATTAATGTTAACATTGTTTTAGCCTCCTATAATATATGCTACGTTAGCTCTAGTGGAAGATATACCACACAACAACTATGGTGACTAATATACCTCGGTAGGTTACATGTTTTAAATTTTACACCAAAAACATCTGTACATGGTTAAGGATAAATTGATAATACACATTAAAACGTGTCTTCAAGTAGTAACGGTTAAAAGCGTATCTAATTTCATATCAACTAGAGATATTTCGTTATCACATAAAAAACATCTCTATGTGGCTAAGAACGGTTATTCGATGCGCTTTATGACGTATCTTCATGTTAGTCACGTATTGAAAGCATGTCTAACTATGTCATTTTCATACATTTTTAATTGCATATCAAAAAGCGTCTTAAGGTTTCTATAGACGATTTTAATACGTGTTTTGCAACGTGTCTATAGGTTACTGACGATTGAAAGCGTGTCTAATTTCGTGTCATTCTAATACGATTTTAATAGCATGTTAAAAATTGTGTTTAGGTATCTCTTCACGTTGAAAGCGTGTCAAATACCGTAACATTTTGATGCGTTCTTAAAATTGTTTCAAATAACGTCTTTATGTACCGCCGTAGAGACGCTTTTGTGTGCGCTACAACTAAAACGTACATACAAGAGGGGTTTTCTAGTAGTGTACCATTCACTAGTACAAGGTTGACACGCGACATCGGTCACCTGCTTAATTGTAACTGCTTGGTGAAATGGCTGAGCCGATTAGAAGAATTAAAATGGCCTTCGAGAGATTGAAAAGGAGTAGGCATTCAACAGATTAGTCGCCACTAGGCTTCTTCTTACAAGATAAATATTTCTGCCTTCTCATCTACAGAAAGAGGTCAAACAAACTAAGAAAACTGTTATGACTCCATGAGTGAAGCTAGAGTTTAATGCACATTCAGGCAATTTACAGGACCGAGAGATTTTGGCAAATGAAGCCATCTTCTGCCAAAAATTCGTACAAACTTCCAATGCCAGTTGTTGACAAGGATCCCACATCAATAGGTACTCACAGATCACATCATTCAAAGTAGTTGGAAAGTAAACATGACATGGGCCTCCCGTTCCCACATTTCAACTGCTTCACATATTTAACATATATGCATATCAGTAAATGAACCAAAGTAAAACTGACTCGGACTCCGACACAGACATGGCAATACGTATTACTAGCATATTTAAAAGTCTTGTTTCCATTACATACAAACATCCATTTAAAATAAACAGGCTAAACAAGTTCTTTCACTTACTGACCTTACAGACACACTTGGACAGCAAACACTGAAGTCCATATGAGTTTACCATCTAAGAAAATGAGCAAACAGTTCACATAGCCATAAATACATACAAGACATTAGAACATGTGAAACTGTACTGCTAACTACTCAATGTGCTATAGATACTTGTGATATTAGTACCCACAACCACTATGTCATTCCACATGTGTTGGGCTATTAAATTTGTAGGAGTCGATGACACCTAGGAGGGGGAGTGAATTAGGACTTCTAAAAACTTTTTCTAAACTAGGCCACAAATATATCCCTAGAGCAAAACCTATGTAAATAAGCAATCTATAATATGCAAACTAGGTTTTGTCTAAGTGTTGCTATCTCTACCGTAAAACCTAAGTTCCAATCCTTAATATTCTAATTAGAAAGGAGAGACTGAAACTTTAGTACTTAATGTAAATGCGGATGGTAAAGTGCAAGTGTAGAGATGCAAACTCCCGTGGACGTCACTGGTATTTTTACCGAGGTATCCGGATCCATGCTAGGTCCCGACTAATCCTTGTTGGTGTCCCTATGTAAAGGGTAGCTCATGCGAGGGCCAGACACCACGGTCGAGTAACTACGTAGAGAGCCACGAGCCTTCTCCACGCGCAAGTGGTGCTCCGCTTCCGGCTCCTCTTGGACGTTCTCTGCTGTCTCCACTATCGAGCTTCTGCCGAAACGCCACGGGCCTCGTTCCCTCCGGTACATGGTGGCGGTTGTGACACAAACTCGGTTGTCACGGTCTCGCAAGACTCTCGCCCCACTCGATACAATTACAATGACTCACACTAGAGCTAAGGGGTTTTTATGGGGTTTTCTATACTCACTCAACTAACTAGGAATCACCTGGAGCAAGCACATAACCGGTCTAACTAACCTAAGCACTTCGCAAAGCACCTATGCTAATCACCAAGTGATTCTATTAAGCACTTTGGTGTATGAGCACTTGGAAATACCTATAACATATGTTGGTATGTTGCTTGGGCTACCACACCTTTAAATGGCTGGTTGGGTGAAGTATATATAGGCCCCAACTCGAAACTAGCCGTTGGAGAAATGTTGCTACTTCTCTGTGGCACACCGGACAGTCCGGCGGTAGGCATCGGATGGTCCGGTGCCCTTTCTAATGCTCCACTAGCCGTTGGATTGAGCGTTGCAGGTGACCGATGTCGCGTGTCAGCCTTGCATCGGATTGTCTGGTGTCTCACCAAACAATCCAGTGGCTCTCCTCCAAAGTGCCACTAGGAACTAGACCGTTGGGCTATAGTTCCCTGGTGCACCGGACAGTCCGGTGCTCTCAGCCGGATAGTTCGTCGGTGGGAACACTTTCTTTATGTCTTGGACTTTGCTTGATACTTGTTGATCTTCACTTATGGTCTTCATAATGTCTTATTTTGAGGTGTTGCTTCTCAATACCTCAATCCAAGTCACTTTAGCATCCTTTGAAGTGTGAACTACAAATACAAACACTAGCAAATACATTAGTCCATAGGTTATGTTGCTCATCAAACACCAAAATCAATTAGTCAAATGGACCAAGGTCCATTTTCCTTAAAAATCACGCTTGGCAGCCCACTCACGTACATCGACCTCATAATCTGATACACGGTTCCTACTTCTTGGTAAGTGAGAATACCAAGTGGCCTCATCTAGAACAAAGTCATCAGGTCTACTATCCAATATCCAATTATGAAGCGCGCAACAGGAAATTACAAACTTTGACTCTGATTTCAGTGGTATGAATGGCTTGTTACTCAGAATCTTGAAACAATTTTTGAGTGTCCCAAATGCTCGCTCAACTGTTATTCGTATTGAGGAATGTCAGTGATTGAAGAGTTCTTTAGGACATTTTGGATCATTGGGGCCATGGAATTCTTAAAGGTGATAGCGAATACCACCATATGGTGGGAGTATTCCTAGCTTTGTAGCGTACCCAACATCAGCCAAGTAAAATTTCTTTACAACCATGTAAATGTGTTATCTAATATCAAAGTTAATATGGGAGTTCAAGTGTCCAAATACCTTATAGTATTTTGAGACCATTTGGACGAGAAAGTGTGTCTTGTAAAACAAGAGAGTCATGTGCAGATCCCTCCCATCTAGCTAGAACGTAGGTGGACCGAAGGTCGAAATCAACAACATCTAGTACATTTTGTGTTGGGTATGACTTACGACCTCTAAATCTGACCACCAATTTAGCAGGCACACATGCTATGATGTGGGTGCCATGTAGTGCTCCTATTCATCCCTATGACAGAAATAAAAAATAGACGATAATGTCATTTTTGATAAAAACAAATTGGCTAAGTATAAAATGAGCAACTTAATTTGATTTACCTCAAAGTAAGGGTAAAATCGGTTCGGGCTGCTAGTTATTTTAGCATGTGTATCAGTAGATCTCACGTAAATAAGTTCATGAGCCAACTCTCCAATGACAAATAGCACAATATTAAAATATCTGCTCATTGTCTCACCATACCACCACATGGAAAATCTTACCGCTACATTGATATGATGTTGTCCAACAATTTTGAGAAACATTCCAATTTTCTCCTCTATGGAAACAAGAAAGGTGTCCCCTAGAAGCCCTCTTTCCCTAAGGCGAGCACATAGATTGTAGAACAAAGCTCGACACATCCTCAACTGACTAATGCACGCCCTATCTGAGGTCTCAAACCTATTAGTTCATTGTTCATCCATACATCCCTAGAAAGTAGGGGGCCATACTTGACACCCCTGTGTCGACACTTCCTACCACCTCTAGTCCTCCACACGACCAACATAATTATGAGAACAAGTGCCTTCTGCCTCCACAACCAGTAATTAAGGTACAAATATTGTTTATTGTCCATGTAGATAGGATACACAAGGAAGCTGAAATAGAAGAATAATTCATAACCAAATGATAGACCAAAAATTATATAAGATCAAATTACTCAATTCCTCTCCATGTTATGCTTAGGCCAATGGTCAGGCTGAGTCATGTAATAGAATATTAATTAGCCTTATCAAGAAGAAGATATCTCGTCATCTTAGGCATTGGCTCAAGGTTTTTTCTAAGGATTTATGGGCTCATATAATATCTAAGCAATGTACTACTAAAGTATCTCCTTTTGAGCTTGTGTATGGACAAGAAGTTGTTTTGCCTGTGTAGATAAGTATGGATGCTAGCAGGTTTGCTAGACAAAATGATTTAGCTGTTAATGACTGTCATGATCCGATGATGGACAATATTGATGAGGTGATCGACAAGAGACCCTGGCTATAAGGGAGATTAATAAAGATAAGATCATAGTTGCTAGAGCCTACAACAGGAAGGTAAAGGCTAAGTCATTCTAGGTTGAGATCTAGTTTGGAAGATAGTCTTGCCATTAATGAGCAGGGATCAGAAGTTTGGCAAGTGGTCCCCAAGCTAGGAATGGCCTTATAGAGTAACATATATGATCTCTGATAATGCGTATATGTTGCAAACATTGCAATGTATGAGCTACCCAAGGCATTGAATGGTCATTTCCTGAAGCAATATCATCCTAGTGTATGGTAAGATGTTTAGAGAACAAATGGTTTCACATTGAGTTGTTTACAACTTGTACCATATGCTTTTGCTTCGCTTAGCTTCCCTAAAAGGTAGAGGGCATGTGTTGAGCACCAGATTTGGCACCTCGGTCCGGCCGAACGATCTGGCCATGTGGCCTAGACGGTTCGCGGGTATAGCTTGAACGATCCACGATTAGATTAATCCAGGCAAGAGTCCTTATCCCAAGCGTATTTATCTAGCTAATCACATGGGAATCTATTGAGAAGCGCATAAGAACGGGTCCAGACCTTCCCCTTATATATATGGAGGGGTACGACCGATTGAGTCATCATTTAATCAATCAAATCAATATATTTATTAGTTTCTTTACATTCTTGTCGTAGGAGTAGTAGTAATTAGTCTTCTTTGTCGCTAATTGAAAGTCTCCTAGAGGAGGGGTGAATAGGCGAAACCAAAAAATTATAAACTTTGAACACGAACTTCACCCGGGGTTCGTATTAGAAATAAGTAGTGACGAATTCAGAGTTTGGAAGAGAGTCTTTCTTGCTATGAGTTGCTCAATTGATGTGGATGACTTTGGGAGCTAACTCAAAAAGATTGTAAGTAAGAGAACTTAGAGAGAAGGGAAATGAAGAATCAAATCGTAAGGTAATGATCAACACAAATGAACACAACGATTTGTTTCCCGAAGTTCGGTAATAATGAGCCTACTCCCCATGGAGGAGGCCACGAAGGCCGGGTCTTTTTCAACCCTTTCTCTCTCTCATTCGATCACTTAGACCGGTTGAGTGCTTCTTCTTAATCTCAAGGATCACTCAGGCCCCGCAAGGACCACCACACACCTAGGTGTCTCTTGCTAGCTTTACAAGTCACTAGAGAGTTTATAAGGAGACGAAGAAAGCACGATTAAGAAAACCAAGTAACAAGAGCAACAAATGAAACACCGGATCACACTCTCTCAAGTCACTAATCACTAATAATCACTAGTCGCAATTATGGCACTTAGAGAGGTTTGGAAGCTTTGAATGTGTCTTGGAATGAATTGCTTGCTCTTGTATTGAATGCGAGTGAGTAGAATGCTTTGATGTATTGAATGGAGGTGGTTTGGGTTGTATTTATAGCCACCAACCACTTCCTAGCCATTGCCCTTGTTCTGCCAACCGCAGACGGTTCGCGCCCCTGGTCCGGATGGTTTGCCCCTGCGCATCAACGGCTGAAATCGCAACGGTCAGCAGTAACGGCTACAAGTGCATTAAATGCATCATCCGATGTCAGATAAAGCGGTTACGGATGGTCCGGTCATGCACCCCGGATGGTCCACGAGGACGCTAAAAATGCATTTAACAAACCCGTCACCTTCGGGGTTTTCAGGTTTTTTCAACGAGCGGACGGTCTGCGCTTGAGGCCGGACGATCCGAGCTTGGTCTAGGACGGTGCTCTCTTCTGCTTCGGACAGTCCGCAGTATAAAAGTGTGTTTTGCACAGTTCCTGTCCGAGGCACACCTTGGTGTCGCGGACGGTCCACTGGAAGGGCCCGAACGGTCCGCGCACAGGTGAATTTTCCAAAAAGCTTCTCCTGTCCAGAATAATCTATGGTATTCCAGACAGTCGATTTAGAATTGATGTAGATGAACTTATGCACCTGAGAAATAATCAACTGGGCAAACTAATTAGTCCATAAGGTTTGTGATGGTCGTCAAGCACCAAAATTGATTATAGAAAATGATTAAGGCCATTTCCCTTTCAATCTCCCCCTTTTTGGTGATTGATGCCAACACAAATCAAAGCAAATATAAAGTGTAGAAATGTAGCTAGTTTGCATTCTGACAGATGTGCATAAGCTACTTTGAAATGATAGCATTTCTAAGTCTATATGAATGTTTTGATATAGTTAAAATTTTGGACCACATTTGCACCACTTGGTTTGTTTTTGCAAATATTTTTGGAAAAGTCTTTTCAAATTCTTTTGCAATTATCCAACTGTCACACCCGATTTTGAAAGGTAAACCGAATGCGAACCATGTACGTGCCAGGATCAGTAATTCACGTACACAGCGATTACATAAATGACTCATCATAGCACAATGCTTCGAATAACAATAAAGAGTAAGTAATAATATTAAAGACTAGAGTCATTTACATAATATAAATCAAACTACACAGAATAGAAACGTAGCCAACGTAAATAAACCCACCATAGGCAGCTGACTGGGGGAGGTCGCTAGCCTAATCCTCGAACTCGACAAAGTCCCGGAACTCCTGGAGATCTGCCTCGACGCCTTCTTTACCTGAGCATAGATTGCACCAAATGCAACCTGGTGTTTTGTGAAAGCAAGGGTGAGTACATATCAACGTACTTAGCAAATGTCCCGTTTGGCTGAAGTGGACTAGCTTTATGTGGAGTTAAGCTTAAGCAATTGCTTTTAGTTGGCCAGGTATTTATTATTACTGGAAGCCAAGTTTTATCATATAACCAACCCGTGAACCATTTCCTCATCGAGGAACATCATTATCATCATTGAACCAAAACCATAAATAGAACCATTTTATCTCAGATCAATTGTATCTCGAACCATCTGTATCTCTAATCAAAGAGGATCCCAAGGCCGCTCATAACCGTGAGCACGACTGATATATCAGTTTCATTCCCTCTGCAGAGGTCTCACACTTTACCCACGAGTCATGATTACCTTTCGGCTGCAGATAACGCATTATCTTCTGCCTTTGAATATGGCCCAAGCAGTTCATCGCTTGTAGCTTCGATACATTTCAGCCAATCATCATCTGGCTCAACAAACTTACCTTCATATCTGAAGGTGTATTTCAACCTAACCAGCCCACCTTCGTCAGACCTGGTGATAGTCTCCTTCAACATTTCCCACTTCTCTACAAGTGGCCACACTCTGAAGGCTATGTGCTCCTGGATTAAATCTCTTGTCCCGATGAAAGAGCAAACTATGCCGAAGGCCCTTCGGCATTCTTCGGCTGCCTCATCAATTTCCACCTTCGGTTTCCGGAGGCCGAAACGCTGCCAGATAGGGCGCATAATGATCTCCTTAATATCCTCTCGTGCCTTTAAATCATTTTTCACATAGAACCATTCCTTCATCCAATCTCCGGGCCATCTCTTCCGAAAAGTCGGCACGGGGCAGCTTGACCCAGAGCGAGCAACGAAGCTATAACAACCAAAATTGTTATGATATTGTTCCTTACCCTAGGGCTTTGTCTCATATAAAAGTTCGTGCATGCTGCAAAAACCTTTTGCACTTGGCTCCAAGCCTCCAAGCCCTGACTCTTCACGGCCCAGACAAAGATTCCCATTCTTATGATTGCTTCGGGAGTAATTTGGTGAAGAAAAATCTGGAATATCTTTAAAACTTGAACCACAAATCCGCTTAAGGGGAACCGAAGCCCAACTTTGAAAAAGCTTCGCAAGATCATGACTTCATTCTCTTCGGGAGTAGGAGCAGTCTTGTCTACATTGTCAGCCCTTACAATAGACATATCTCGAAAATATCTTCCCCACATATTATCGAGATGACTCTGTTTAATAGTTGATTTTCCGAAGACTGCGTGACTTGGTCTCCACGGCCGATCTTCGGAGTCTTCGCCCCCACTTTCCACATCATAACTGTCACTATCATCGGTGTCTTCAGATAAACCTTCTAAAATCTCCCTAGTAATTTTCTCTGTATTTGTCTTTGCTATTGATTCAATAAAGCCAAGATTCTTCTCCTCAGAAAGGCTCAGCTTCGTTTCGGCAACAACTTTTTTTATCTTGAGACATCTTCAGAAATGCTGAAAAAGTGCTCTCAAAGCCGAAGCTTAGAAAATTTAAAAAACCAAGCAAGTGTTGGTGCGCAAGAGCTAAAAATTGAGCAAACAAGAGCAGATGGCAAAAAAGCGTGTCAAATGAGCTCGTGGTGTGCTCTTATTTATACGCCTAGTACGTTGAAACCAGGAGGGCCTCGCTTGTCATTGACCCTTGCTATTCTAGCAAAGGGAAGGTGTTTTTTTGGACCTTCGGCTTAGGGCCTTCGTCCATATCGCAATCTGAATTTATCATTCTAACAAATTAATATTGCGAGGGGCTACTGTTGGGGGCCTTCGGCTTCCGAAGGTCCTCAAAAACATGATTTAACAATGTTTCTGGAGTATAATACATGAACAGGTACCTTCGGACTTGGATCCTTCGGACTTGGATCAAAACCACAGTATGAAGTACAAGGAATACGAAGGATGGCGCAGAGCCAAAGCTAGGCGCAGGGGAGCTTCGACATGATAGCGGAAAAGAAAACCGACTTAAAGATGAAAAGGCTATTTAGACCTCGATGGATTACTATAGAGTTATTAACAAATGTAAAGGGCATAGGTGTAATTTTACATGGGCTGCGTCCTGTGCCTATAAATAGATGAACAGTGCTCTCGTACTGTTCACGCTGACTTGGCATTTGCTTTTGCGTCACGCTTGTATTTTTACCTTCTTTCAAGCCGAAGGTACACTTGTAATTTGATATCATTTCTATTTTTCCATAGTAATAAAATAGAAATGAGCTGATAATAATACATGACTGCTTATATTATCTTTTATGTTGTATATGATTCTTTCTTCATTCTTATATGTTGTGTTGATGAAGGTATGTCCTTCATAACCTTTGTCCGAAAATCATTATATCCCAAGGGAAATAATGCTTCGAAGGACGAAGGACTTTAACGATTAACATTCTTTGTGTTGCCTTGTTCTTAACTCATACCATTTGAGAACAAGTCCCCAATAGTAATCAAGGACAAGGTAAATATAAAGCTAGTCAATACTTATGTTTCAATTAAGTAATGCGAGACAGTGAATTATAAGTAAGTAGGATATAATGGGTCAGAGGACACTTGCCTTCACCAAACAGATGCTCAGGGTCTTCAACTTTATGGCATTCGAGGAGCTTGATCTCTTGGTCATCGAAGCTTGATTGTCGATTCCTCGAAGCTCGGAATGAATCGCAGTCTATTCGCAACGCGTATCGAATACAAACAGGAACAAACAAACAAACATATATATATGCATAAGAACATTACACCATTCAAATAAAACATAATAAAATATGCAAAATAAAATAGAGCGTGTTACTACGGTCACGCGAGGAAAAAGAAACGCGATGGTTGAGGCTACGGTCGAGAAGTTAGCGCGTTTACGCTGAACCAGTAATTTAATTAAAGCGAGTTATTCTAAGCGAGGCGAATTTACGATGCGCGAAACACTACGACAGCGTGCAAACGATGCGCGGACACGCGCGACACAGCACGCTGACGACACACGAAACAGCGCGCGCGATGAGCGCGAACAAGCACGCCACCACGTGCGGCACAGCACGCGCGACAGCGAGAGAACTAAATAGGTGACATGTTTATACTAAATAATTATTAAATAAGTAGTTAAATTAATATTAGCCATGTTAGTGTTTATTCTAAAAGCGCGAGTTGTACACTACACATTTAATCTAATTAGAATATTAGTCCAATACATATTAGTCGAGCAAACCTTAAGTTAACTATCTAAAATATGCGACCAGGCGAATTAATGTTATTAACATGAGTGTCTGTAAGCGAAAGTAATTTATTATCACGCGCAGACGCCGCGCGACACACGTGATCGACACTCGAGATGCGCGCTAACGACGCGCGTTAAGGCAAGCGACATGCAAAACTAATAAATAAAAGCATGATTAATCTAAGCAATTATTAACAAAGAATATTTCAGTTAAGATTAATCATGTTGGTGCAAATCGAATTCCTAAATTAGATTTTAAAGTCAAAACGATGTTCCAGGGGTAGACGGAGGGTAGACGAAGGGGTAGACGAAGGGGTAAACAATAAAAGAGTTTTAACCAGAAAACTATTTTAAATAAAGGGACGATTTAACAATTACTTGACTAATTAATTAAAGCATGTGTCGTGACGAAAACAATGTAACTAATAAGAATGTGACGTTATTAAAGAGTTGACACGACCGAAACGAGTCAAAATAGGTTTTGCGATGCATAATATATTAAATAACTTAACAATTCATGGCTGATGAATGACGCGTCCTACGAATACTACTGAATTATGATTAAACGCGTAAAACTACATTTCCAAGTTAATTAGTGAAATTCTTTTACAGGAGGTTCTTCAAAGAAATGTCCCTTCCAGTTTTAATCTGAATCCTAACCCGAAAAGGAAGCACATTATAAACTCGACATCTATAAGTTGTTACGTAGAATCGGTAATGACTAAAGAATTAATTCAGAACGAACGTGATAAGCAGAAACACTTAATCGATATTCTGTCAAACATAAATTAAGATACTTTAAATTAGCACAATCACATGAACATATACTTCTAAATATTATGACTAAGATTACCAATTTATTTCCGATTGAACAATTACTTTATTAGTCAACAATTGAACGAGAATTACTTAGTTAATACGAGCAGCTAACGCGGAACCATTTAATAACACGTGGGGCAATGCGCGCGACATACACGAAACAATGCTTGCGGCACTCGCGAACGACGCGAATAGCACAACGACGACGCATGAACGACACGTGGATCAGCACGTAACCACGTGCAACACGTGCACGCGATACGCGAGATAAACTAAATAAATGTCGCATTTATATTAAACAAACATTAGGGCAAAACGTTTGAGTTATTATTATTTGACATGGATTTATAAAGCGTAAGTTAACTACTACAAATTAGTTTAATTAAAAGGTCTAATTAATTAACGTTAGTTAAACAAAAGTGTAATTGATTATCTACAACGTGCGATACAGTGAAACAAGATTACTAACGCGTCGACCACGCAACGACGACACGCTGGGTGGCTCTGCATAGCGGCACTGGCAAGGCGCGCAGCACGGCGAGACGAAGGTCAGCAGCGCACAGGCTATCCCAGACACTTCTTAACGAGGACGAGCGCGCGTCAGAGCCGAGCCGCCGGGCTAACCACTAGGCAACGCCGACGAGGGACGGGTCGACCGCTGCCGCGCACAGGGGCCCCGCCGACCTGCACGGATGTCGCGCAAGCAGGCTACATGCCGCCGAGCAGGCGGGCTGCGCACCGGGCCGGCTGCCGAGCCACGACTGCATGGAGGGGAGAGGTAGAGAGAGATGGGAGAGGAGGGCTCACCACGGGACGGCCGACAACGGTGGGGCGAGGCTGCTCCAGGCGAGGCAGTGACAGTGGCCAGGTCGAGATGCGACGACGACGGCGATGCTCGACGACGGCGATGGTGAGACGTGGACGCACGACGAAGGGGTTGTGCAGGCTCACGACGTCGCTTGGTAAGGCGAGGGCACTGCGCACGGCGAGAAAGGGCTGCGCGACGTCGACGAACGGCGGTCCCTGGCGTAGGGCGCATGCCGGGAATGGGGCGAGAGAGAGAAAGAGGGACTACAACAGAGAAAACGGGAGATGGGAGCGGTTCGTGGGGAGGTCGTGGGCGCATGGGCATGTTCCTGGCGGCGGCGGTGCTCCCATGCGCGACTGTGCGGCTGGGGAGGGCTGGGAACGCGCGCTGGGCTGGGTGGGGGCGTTGGCCGAGCTAGCCTAGGTGTGGGCGCCTGCGCGCTGGGCCGCACGGAGCGAGGTGGCGCTGGGCCACGCGGGGTGGGCCGGCCACGCGCGCCACAGAATGGGCCAGGGACGGGGGGGGGGGGCGAGGCGCTCGACCATGGGCGCGGGACATGGCGGGGGAAAGGGGGTGCGCCTGGGCCGCGCGGGGCTGGGCGGGGCAGACCGCGGGGAAAATCGAGCTGGACCGAGGGGGGAAAAGGAAGGGCGCTTGGGACGCAGGGGGAGGGGCGCTGGCCTGGTGGGCTGGGGTGGCGAGCTGGGCTAGCCAGGAGGGGAAGGGAGGGATGGGCCTTTTTCCTTTTCTCTCCTATTTTCTTTATCTTCTCTTCTGTCTTTTATTTCTTTCTCTTCTCTTCATTTGAAACTTGGTTTAGTTTTAATACAAATTCAACCACGCTCACGATTTTAGATAGATGCACATCAAAGCAACACCTCATACAAAAATAGATGTATTCCGGCATGATGCAACAATCATTATTCCTTTAGGGTTTTATTTTACTAGACTTATAAATATGTAAAACAAAATAACTCCCCACTATCTAGGAAAAAGAAAAGAAAAAATAAGGAAAAGAGAGGGTAACACCTGAATTTGATGGATATTAGGGAAAAAAATTTATACCCCCAAATTCAGAGTGTTACAGATCTAAACCCCTTAACGGGAATCTCGCCTCCGAGATTCAAGAAGGAGCTAGCAAGAAAACAAGGTTGGTTCATAGGTTGTTCACGGATTTCTTGAGTTGACTTTAACTCTACAAGCTTAACTTGCGGAAATGTTGCTTTGACCTTCATGTCGCTTGCCCAAACTTAGGAATATATACTAAATATCGGCATCAGAGTACCCGATTAGATCAAAGGTAGATCCCTTTGGGTACCATAGCCCAAACTTAGGAGTATATACTAAATATCTCATGATTCTTTTCATGGACCTTATGTGGACTTCCTTAGGGTCGGCTTGGAATCGTGCACACATGCATACTGAAAGCATAATATTCGGTCGTGAAGCACATTAGTAGAGTAAAGATCCTATTATCGACCAGTATACCTTTTGATCTATAGATTTACCTCCATTGTCGAGGTCGAGATGCCCATTTGTTCCCATAGGAGTCTTGATGGGTTTGGCATTCTTCATTCCAAACTTCTTGAGAATACCTTGAGTGTATTTTGTTTGGCTAATGAAGGTGCCCTCTTGGATTTGCTTGATTTGGAATCCAAGGAAATACTTCGACTCCCCCATCATGGACATCTCAAATTTATGTATCATAATTCTACTAAACTCTTCACATGATGACTTGTTAGTAGACCCAAAGATAATATCATCAACATAAATTTGGCATATAAACAAGTCTTTGTCAATTGTTTTAGCGAAGAGAGTAGGGTCATTTTTCCGACTTTAAAACCATTAGTAATAAGAAAGTCTCAGACATTCATACCATGCTCATGGGACTTGTTTGAGCCCATAAAGTGCCTTTGAGAGGTTATATACATGTGAAGGATACTCACTATCTTCAAAGCCGGGAGGTTGCTCAACATACACCTCTTCCTTGATAGGACCATTGAGGAAGGCACTTTTCACATCCATTTGATACAACTTAAAGCCATGGTAAGTAGCATAGGCAAGTAATATTTGAATTGACTCAAGCCTAGCTACGAGTGCATATGTTTCATCAAAATCCAAACCTTCGACTTGTGAATACCCTTTTGCAACAAGTCTGGCTTTGTTCCTAGTCACCACACCATGCTCATCTTGTTTGTTGCGGAATACCTTCTTGATACCTACAATATTTTAGTTATGACGTGGAACTAAATGCCAGACCTCATTCCTCATGAAGTTGTTGAGCTCCTCTTGCATTGCCACCACCCATTCTGGATCTCTATGTGCATCCTCTATCCTATATGGTTCAATAGAAGACATAAAATAGTAATGTTCACAAAAATGAGCAACTCGAGAGCGAGTGGTTACCCCCTTTTGAATGTCACCAAGGATGGAGTTGACAGGGTGATCTCGTTGAATTGCTTGGTGGACTCTTTGGTGAGGTGATCTTTGATCTTGAATCTCTTGTTCATCCTCCTTTTCTTGATCAACTTTACCCCCCCTTGATCGATGCCTTCTTCTTGAGGTGGCTCATTGTCTTGAACTTGATCTTCTTCTTAAGCCAGTTCCTCATCTTGAGTTGGTGGATATGCTTGTATGGAGGATGATGGTTGATCATGTGCTTGTGAAGGCTCTTCGGGTTCTTGTGGACACACATCTCCAATGGACATGTTCCTTAGCGCGATGCACAAAGCCTCTTCATCATCTAACTCATCAAGATCAACTTGCTCTACTTGAGATCCATTAGTCTCATCAAACACAATGTCACAAGAAACTTCAACTAATCTAGTGAACTTGTTGAAGACTCTATATGCCCTTGTGTTTGAGTCGTAACCAAGTAAAAAATCTTCTACTGCTTTAGGAGCAAATTTTGAATTTCTACCTCTTTTAACAAGAATAAATCACTTGCTCCCAAAAACTCTAAAATAATAAACATTGAGCTTTTTATCGGTGAGGAGTTCATATGATGTTTTCTTGAGGATTCGGTGAAGGTAGAGCCGATTGATGGAGTAGCAAGCGGTGTTAATTGCCTCTGCCCAAAACCGATCCGATGTCTTGTATTCCTCAAGCATGGTCTTGGCCATATCCATAAGAGTTCTATCCTTTCTCTCCACAACACCGTTTTGTTGAGGTGTGTAGGGAGAAGAGAACTCATGCTTGATGCCCTCCTCCTCAAGAAATCATTCAATTTGAGAGTTCTTGAACTCTGTTCCATTGTAGCTTCTAACATTTTTAATTCTCAATCCAAACTCATTTTGAGCTCGTATCAAGAATTTCTTTAAGGTTTCTTGGGTTTGTGATTTTCCTGCAAAAAGAATACCCAAGTGAAGCGAGAATAGTCATCCGCAATTACAAGACAATACTTACTCCCATTGATGCTTATGTAAGCAATCAAGCCAAATAGATCCATGTGGAGAGCTCAAGTGGCCTCTCAGTCGTCATGATGTTCTTGTGTTGATGATGAACTCCAACTTGCTTCCCTTCTTGACATGCACTACAAATCCTATCTTTCTCAAAATGAACAGTGGTTAGTCCTAAAATATGTTCCCCTTTAGAAGCTTGTGAAGATTCTTCATCCCAGCTTGCGCAAGTCGACGATGCTAGAGCCAGCCCATATTAGTCTTAGCAATTAGGCAAGTGTCTAGTTCAGCATTATTGTCAGTGAAATCAACTAAATATAGCTGACCATCTAACACTCCCTTAAAAGCTAGTGAATCATCATTTCTTCTAAAGACGGTAACATCAACATCAGTAAATAAACAATTGTAGCCCATTTTGCATAATTGAGACACAGAAAGCAAGTTGTAGCCTAGAGATTCTACAAGAAATACATTAGAAATGGAATGGTCAGGTGATATAACAATTTTACCAAATCCTCTGACCAAACCTTGATTCCCATCTAAAAGGGAAATGTGTCCTTAATGAGAAGGATAAGTTGTTAGTAAACAAGAAGATATTCTTTATGAAGAACATGATAAACTTGTTAATGTTGAAAAATCTCTTGCTTTAGACACTAAGAAAAATGAAATAATGTCTTCTGAATTTTCTTTTTGCCATAAGTCTATTTCTAATCTTAAGAGATCAAATGATGATTTACATGCTAGAATAGAAAAAATAGATATTGCTAGTTCATCTATGGAACATGTTTCTATTTGCAATAGATGTAAAGATATTGATATCGATGCTTGCAATACTCATGCTTCCACTATTCTTAAGTTGAATGATGAAGTTGCAAAGCTAAATGGTCAACTTAAAATTTGCAAGAGTGAATATGAAAAGATAAAATTTGCTAGGGATGCCTACACCATTGGTAGACACCCCTCCATTAAGGATGGACTTCATTTCCAAAAGGGAACCAAGAACTTAACAAGCCAAAGGGTCTCCAATCTCACAAAGGAGAAAGGGATGGCACCTGTGGATAGTAGTTCTCATTCTTTTCATGACAAAAAGAACCATGCCTATTTGTATGCTCATGTTAAGAATTCCACTAATGCTGCACATCATGATTGTTGTTATAATCATGTTGTTTTACCTAAACATCATGATGTTGTTTTTGATCCTCATGCCATGTATGCATCATCTAGCTCTACACATGCCCATGTTAGGAATAGACCTAGGCGCCATGGTCATCATGTTGTTTCTCATGCGCCTAGAAATTCAACTAATGGTCCAACTATGCTTTATCATACCTATGATGCTTCATTTGTACTTATGTGTAAAAATGATAAAGTTGTTGCTAGAAATGTGGGGCCTAAGTGCAAGGGAGGCAAAACTTGCATCTAGGTTCCAAAGTCTTATGTGACAAACCTTGTAGGACCCAACAAGAGTTGGGTACGTAAAACCCAAGCTTAAATCATCTTGCAGGTTTATGCATTCGGGGACTCAAGCTAGATTATTGACAGCGGATGCACAAACCACATGACGGAGGAGAAGAAGATGTTCACCTCCTACGTCAAGAACAAGGATTCACATGACACAATCATATTTGGAGATGGGAATCAAGGCAAGGTCAAAGGGTTGGGTAAAATAGCCATCACGACCGAGCATTCAATTTCTTAAATGTTCATAGTAGAATTGCTTGGTTACAATTTATTTTATGTAAGTCAATTATGTCATATGGGATATAATTGTTTATTTACAAATATTAATGTATCTATCTTTAGAAGAAGTGGTGGTTCTTTAGCTTTTAAAGGTGTATTAGACGACAAGCTCTATTTAGTTGATTTCGCTAAAGAAAATGTCGATCTAGATGCATGTTTAATAGCTAAGACTAATATGGGCTGGCTCTGGCACCGCCGTCTAGCACATGTTGGAATGAAGAACCTTCATAAGCTTCTAAATGGAGAACATGTGTTAGGGCTAACCGATATCTGTTTTGAGGAAGACAGACCTTGTGTAACGTGCCAGGCAGGGAAATAGGTGGGAACTACTCATCCAAGCAAAAATGGGATGACAACGTCAAGACCACTGGAACTGCTCCACATGGATCTCTTCGGGCCCGTTGCTTATATTAGCATCAGGGGAAGTAAGTATGGTCTTGTTATAGTTGATGATTTTTCCCACTTTACTTGGGTATTCTTTTTGCAGGATAAAACTATAACACCCTAGGTGTTACTTAGGATCTCTACCCTAGAGCCACACCCTGACCTGTTATCACATGTGGATTAGTGGAGTCTTTGATGAACAGAACTTAACCACAAATGGTTAGCTAGTGTTTATGATCATATGACGCTTACCTTGACCATATGAACAAGAGAAAATTTTCTGAAATCCTACGTCTAAGCCACTCGGGCTTTGTGAACCAAAACAGAAAACGTGAAAACAAGCAATGAATCAAATCTCCATCAGAGATAGTAATGAAGTTCCCCAAAACAGGTCTTAAATAGCCCCAAATCAATCACTAACTGAAAGAACCCTAGGGGGGAAACCAGATTTTCTCTATGTCTCCCCAACCCGAATTCAAAAACCTACCGTGTTCACCAAGCTTCTCAACTCAAATCCAAATGGTCTAATGGACAAAATGGTGCCTAATTACCTCAGACACTCCCTGGTAAAGTTTGACACCAAACCAAGACCGTTTGACATGCTTTGGCACAAGTTTTTGTCACGACCTGGGTACAGTGACTTACCCGATTTGACCCTAGCATAGCTCCTCGCCCTAAGCATATCACAGCTCAAGACTCACATGAAAAAGCCAGGATTTGGTGCAGGGAAGAGATCCTACACGGGACCTTTGTCGAGATAGGCACGCTAGGGCAGCTAAACAGGCGCTTGGACATGGGCAGAAGCAATCCTCCACATGTTCGACCTTAGCTGAGCGCGCTCTGACCACGCCGCGCACGCCACGAGCTCCGGTCGGCTCGACCGCGCGCTCAACCCCGCGCCCATGCCCGAGCTCTCGCCTATAAGAAGCCCCATCCCCCGGCCTTGCCCTCCCGCACGCCCCATACCCTTTTCCCGGCGACTGAACACCGGTAATCGCCAGTACACGCGGTGTCGCCTACAAGCCTGCCGATGCATCGACCACCGTAGATCGGCCACTCCAGCCTAACCCCGTCCAATCAAGCTCCCAGGCCAGCTTCCCTAGAGGCTATCAAAGCTTCCCAGCCACTCGGACCGAATGGTACCTCACCGGAAAAGCCAAAACACATCGCTGGACTTGTTCTGTCCGCCGGTGATGCTTCCCCACAGTCCGTAGATGGTTCCGGACCTCACACACGACACGGATGATGACATGGTGAAGGGTTCCCCCATAGTGGCACCGCTCTACCTCACCCTCTCTCTGGTTCTCAACGAGGCCAGGGTTTCTAGGGGTCGGGATGGCGCGGACGGGTCCTAGGGACGCTAATAAGGGAGGAAGATGCACAGTAGAGGGGGCCCATCAGTCGTAGGAGCCAAGGAGCGCAGGCATGTGGTTGACCGACAGACCGGACCAACCCGGAGGCGCACGCGGAAGCCGGAGCTGCGGGTCAACGCTCACTAACGCTATGATCGCTATGGCGTCCGTGGACTTCGGCTTGGCGGTTGAGGGCGAATCTGACAATCAGGTCCCACCATTAGTGAGTGGGAGGCACACGAGGGGCGTACGAGGCTGACCTAAGGGGTCATGTTGGCAGCATCCGAGCAGTCCGTGCGCGTGTGGGGAGACTGAGTGGCGGGCCCCGCAACCTAGTGAAAGAGCGGAGAGCGCGAGCGACCCGTGTGCCTGATCAGTGGGTCCAACGTGTCAGCCCTGGCTGAAGGGGGTTGGGCTGCGCAGGGGAGAATGCTAGGTGGACCAAGGCCAGGAATTAGGCCCAGCACCTGTTTCCCAATTTCCGTTCTTTATTCTTTTCTTTTCTGGTTTGTTTTCCCTTTTTATTTCAAACCTAAAATTTGAATTCAAATATTGTGGTTAATTTGTACTCGAATTTTGAATGTATGGTTTGAACATATTGTTTGGAATAAATTCATTTTGTTTACAAATTTATTCTGTATTATATGGTCTTTTCTCTCTTCCTTCCCTATTTTCAAATTCTAAAATTTCCTTCTCATTCTCTATTTTCTATCCCCTTTTGATTTACAAATTTAAAATTCAAATCCAAGATAAAGTTTAGGAATTCAATTCTTTAATACATACTCAAAATCAACTATGCTGCAATAGATGTATATTTATTTTAATTATTTTATTTATTTGATAGATGTTAGAACTATGAAACACACTCCTATTGTTCCTTTCTTTTTAGGAAAATAGTATTTTGATTGTGGAATAGGAATTAAAGTTACTTCAAAATTAGATATTCATGTAAATGATTGCTTATGGTGCATCATTTCATGAAATACATGATCATTTAGTTGAATAGAAAAAATTCTCTATTACTCCTCTTCTAAAATAGTTCTTGGTTTTCAAGATTCTGTCCTCAATTTTCAATACTCAAATATAATTTGAGATATCTGAATTTACTATTTCATTTCTTCATATATTTATTTTATTATTTTTTTTCTATACATGTTTTGGGCCTTACAATGAGCGAGTTCCTCACCTCGGGACGACGCTCGGGAAGGCTTAGCGCGACTCCTGGCACCCTGGACAGCCAGCACGACGGGCGCTGGTCACCGGCGAGCTCTGGCGGAGGTGGCAGAGCACGAGAGAGGGCGAGAGTGGGTGAAATGAGGCAGGGGAGAGAGAGCGGGTGTGGGCAGGGCTCAAAAGGGAGCTGGGGCGCGTGGGCAGGCGACGTGGCTAGGGTTCTCGAAGTGTGTGCGCGCTGGTCAGCAGTGGTTCGCGAGGATATCAGAGCTAACAGGGCTGGCCCACAGCGCAGAGGCATGGGCGCGTGGAGTGAACGGGCAACGACGCTGATGAGGTGGGTCCACAAGACAAAGTGAGAACGAAGCACGCACACGAGGGAAACCGGCTCCGATAGATCGGCCCCACCGGGCAGAGGGAGAGAGGGGGCGAGGCGGGGTGGCGCTGATAGGCGGGGGCCGCCTGTCAGGGAGGGAGCGGGAGCGCGCGCAGGGCTGGGCTGAACTAGGCCGGCTGGGCTGAATTGGGTTTTTCTTTTTCTTCTGAATTTCTAATTACTTTTCTTTTTATTTTCTCTATGGAATTCAAATCGAATCAATCCACAATTCAAATTCAAATATTTCAAACATGTGCATCAACCAAAAACAAAGTTTAGGCTCAACATGATGCAAACATTCATATCTCCCTAGTTTTAATATTCTAAATAAAATAATATACCTCTTACATAATTAATTCCAAAATACTATTAAAATAAGAGAGAGGGAAATATATAGAGGTGAGAAAAGGAGTAACACCTGAATTTGGTAAGTATTAGAGAAGAAATTTTATACCCCCAAATTCAGGGTGTTACAAACCTATCACCCTTAAAAAGAATCTCGACCTCGAGATTCAGGGTTGGCTAGCAAAGAGTTTGGGATATTTGACTCTCTGATCATATTCTCTTTCCCAAGTTGCTTCTTCCTCGAAATGATGGCCACACTTGACTTTGCACATTCCGATGGTGCTTCTTTGAGTTACTGCCTGCTGTCTCCAGAATCTGAGTTGGCTTCTCGATATATGTTAAATCTTCTTGAACTTCGAGATCCTAGGTTGGGAATTGCTCTTCTGGTACTCGTAAACACTTCTTTAGTTAGGACACGTGCAACACATCATGCACGACTGACAGAATTTCTGGTAGGCTAAGCTGATATTCCACTTCTCCACGTGTCACACCCAGTTTTTGAAGGCAAACCGAATGCGAAAGATGTACGTGCCAGGATCAGCAATTCACGTACACAACAATTACATAATTGGACATCATCACAAAGTGCTCAAATAATAACGCAAAAAGGTATTAACTTGATTACATTATGATTATCTGAGACATCGACATAGTCTTAAATATAGATCAAAGTGCGAAAAGGAAACGTAGCAATACACGGCTTCACAGGCAGTCGACTGGGGGTTTGCCACTAACCCATGCCTAGAACTCATTATTTTCTTGGAACTCCTGGAAATCCTTTGCCACGATTTCATCTTCTCCTGAGCAGGGGTTGCAATGTGGACAACATGGTGTTTTAAGCAAGGGTGAGTACACATCAGCGTACTCAGCAATTGTCCTGTTTGGCTAAAAGTGGACTAGTTGTATGTGGGGTGAAGCTCAGAGCAGTTGCTTTTAGTTGGTCAGATAATTATTACTAGTAGAGCCAAGTTTTAGTATTAAACCCAAGTTATTAACCCAATGGTACTCTTTCCAAACGAAAAGAACCCCAGAATCCATAATCATAATCATCACCATTAAAACCATAATTATCCTCATCATCATCTGTAACCATATTATCTATAATCAAAGGAGCTCCCAAATCCGCTCATAACTGTGAGCATGGATGATATATCAGTTTCATAACACTCTGCAGAGGTTGCACACTTCACCCATGAGCCGTGATTCTCTCTCTAGCCCGAGTTTGCAAGACCCTTGTTCACTCCCAAGGTGAATGGCTAGGTATTCACTACGAAGCCTTTACAAAGATTCCCTAAGATATAGACGCCCGTTAGGTTTCCTAAATGTACTGCACTCCTCCCCAAGGGGCAAATCACCCTCGGCAGAGCGAGCCGCATACACTGAGCCCCATTGACGGCACAGCGGTGAAGCAAACTACACCTTAGTTCCTCTAATTAATTAGCTAAGGGCATCCTATTCCACCCTCATGGCTGTACTGTTTTCCCGAGTGGTCATCCAACGAACCAGTCCTTACGGAGAGGCGCTCGAGAAATCGCTCGAGCCCCCTTAAATATCGCAATGCCATCATCATTTCCAAAAGTAAATATCGTATCATAAATAATATCATCATGTTCATTGATTAAAGCGATGCACCAGCATAGAGCTAATCCAGAAATAATCCAATCCAAATAGGTAAACAAGGACATGATAAACAAAGACTAGTAAATCCTTAGGTATAAACTGTGTAAATGCGGGGAGATAAATTATAAAATGAGTAGGACATAAATAGATCAGAGGACACTTGCCTTCACCAACCAGCTGATGCTCAGGGTCTTCTCCTGAAACTTCCTTGGATTCCGCCAATGGACCGTTATCTATACGAGTTCAAACATGCATTCCACATTCTTAACATAGAAGGAAACAATACACCACACAATGAAACAGATCAATTAAACAGGCACGTGGCGCGAGCTCGCATTTACGACTATGCGAGAAAAGAAACTACGACGGTCGAAGCTACGGCCGAGAGACATAGCGATTACGTTAAGCAGTTATGGATTAAAATATTTATCTCAACACAATTAAATTAATTGATATTCGTGCAATGCGTAAATAAAATTAGTACTAGATCATAATTAGCTCGGTACTTGGTTAATCGTCGTTACACTACACACTTTAATTAATATACGTTATTCTAGGTGAATTAAAAAGGATTGTCGCGCGACGAAGCGCGCGACACAATGCATGACTCTAAATGGAATTTTAAAAGGATTGTCGCTCGGCGAAGTGCGCAAAACAACACATGACTCAAACAAAATTTAAAACGCTAAGACGCACGCTGGGGCTGCGCGCCATGGGGCAGGGGACGCGCGCGAGCAGGGGGGCGGAGGCCACGAGCCGGGGTTGCGCTAGGGGCCACCGCGCTGGGGCAGGGCACCGAGACGGGCGAGGCCGGGCAGTGGAGGGGCGCCGCCAGGGGCCGAGGAGGGGCTGCGCGGGGGCGGGGAAGGGGCTCGTCGGGCGAGGGAAGCCGTGCCGGGCGAGGGAGGCCGCGTCGGGGGAGGGGCTCGCCGGGCAGGGGAGCCTCGCCCGGTGGGGCTGCGCAAGGGGGTGCAGATGGCCGTCGGGGGGGCGCTGGGCGGGCAGCCGCGTGGGGCAGGGGATGCCGCGCGCAGGGAGGCACGCCAGGCAGGGGGAGCCGCGCGCAGGGAGAGGAAGGGAGGAGACAGAGGAGGGGGAGGAGCTTACCACGGGCTTGACGGACAGCATAAACCGCTCTCCGGTGATCCAAACGAGGGCAAGGAGAGAGAGGGAGAGGGTAGTTTCTCTCTTCCTAGATCATGGGTGCGCAGGAAAGGGGAGTGGGGGAGGGGGCGTGCATGGGGGCAGTTTGGGCGCGCGGGCCAGTTGGGGCGGCACGCCGAGGCCGCACCATGGGGAAGGGGACGCGAGCGAGCAAGGGTGTCACACCCGGATTTAGGCGGCCAAACCCAAGCGCGATTCACATGTGTGCTAGGATCAAGTCTCACACATATGATGACTCATGGTACAAAAATGAATGTCACATCATTAATATATAACTGAGTTCTATACAAAATAGTTAAATAATTACATCATACGAAGACAACGATCCAGTAACCATAGTTGACTCGGAGACGACGACCTAGACCACTCACGAACTCATCACAGCATCCTTCACACACCTCATCCTGTGGTACCTGTCCTTGACCTGGGGGTGTGAGTACAACAAGGGTGAGCTCACATACGTTCATCGCTCAATAAGTTATGGGGAATAATGTGCATGAGCTCACTTACAGTGGGGCTCATGTGAAGTGTAAGGCTTACCAAAGAAGATGGTTAAAGCTGAGCATTGCTTTTAAAGTTTGTCAAAAAAATTTTAGCAGTTACTAAGTATAAGTAGATACCAACTCAATTAGATAAGAGATCACAATTGATAATAAAACCCGCGGTGCAGTGCATATGACAGATTAAGTTTTGTTCCGTAAATTAATCATGCGAGAGTCCTGAGTCGCTCTTAACCATGAGCACGACTGATATACCAGTTTTACAGTCTACAGAGTTTGCACCCTTTACCTACAAGTCGTGCATCCCGTCTAGCCAGGGTTTGCAAGGCCCTTAGACACTTTCGACGTGAATGGCTAGGGATCCACTATGAGGCCTTTACAAAGTTCCACTACCTTTAGAAAACCCGGATTTAGGGGGCCAAATTCTTGGCGTTACACCATGTGTTGCCTGGATCTGGTATGGTCCACTATGAGGCCTTTACAAAGTTCCACTACCTCTAATGGGTGACACCTTTAGGTAGACATAATCTCCCACTTCAAAATCAGCTCTCTTCTTCTACTGTCAGCATAGCTTCGTTGCCTAGACTGTGTCGTCTTCAGATTCTCTTGAACCATTCTGATATTATTGTCCTCGGCTTAAAGCAAAATGTCTGGACCGAACACGTGCCTTTCGCCGGGTTGGTCCCTGTCACACCCGGATTTAAGGGACAAAGTCGGGTGCATCTCATACATGCGCCAAAGGAGACAACATATATAATAACAGAGTGTATAGAGATAAATGTGACAATATAATCAGAGTACTTATTACATAGCAGAAGTCTTACAAAATAAATAATAAATATAGAAGGATCTAAAATCCATCCTTGGCGCCTGAAAGTCAACTGGGAGACGCCACCTAGATCGAATCGAACTCTTCGATGTGTGGCTCCACTTGAACAACCACCTGTTCTTCTCCTGTGGGGGTGTGAGATAGCAAGGGTGAGCTCACACATGTTCATCGCTCAACAAGTTGTGGGGAATAATGTGGTATGAACTCACCAAAGGTGGGAGTTCATGTGATGTGTAAAGCTGGTCAATAATAGGGGTTTAAAGCTGAGCATTGCTTTTAATAAGTTGGTCAAATTTTATTAGCAGTTACTAAATTTAAGTAAATACCGAACCATAATAATAATAGAACAAAATTAATAACAAATCCCATGCAATGCAAATGATAAATTTAATTTAAGTTCCATAAATTAATCATGCGAGAGTCCTGAGCTGCTCATGACCGTGAGCTCGACTAGTATACCAGTTTTACACTCTGCAGAGGTTGTACCCTGTACCCACAAGTCGTGTATCCCATGTCGCCAGGGTTTGCAAGGCCCTTAGACACTACCGAGGTGAATGGCTAGGGATCCACTACGAGGCCTTTACAAAGTTCCACTAGCTTCCAAAAACCCGCTACAGTTTATGGGAAGAGCACTTGCAAGAATCCCCCGTCTGACCGCCATCGCAGCAAAATCAACCCGAGAACCTCCTTGCATGCAACTCCCCTACTGCCCTTGCCCCTTTCGGGTAAGGTGGTCTTCTACTAGCTTTCCTAATTGGTTAGCCAAGGGCATCCCATTCCACCCTTGTGGTGGCACATGTTTCTCAAGTTAAGCTCCATGTTCCAATTTGTCGGCGTTTCGACCCCGGGGGGTCCCTGGACCGACGAGTAAATTGTCGCCGCGTGTCCCAGCCCAGATGGGTCGGCGCGAGACGGAGCACGGAGGGGGAAGAGAACAGACAAAGGGGAATCCCTCGGCCTTCGTGTTGCCCTGCGCCCAGGTCGGGTGCGCTTGCAGTAGGGAGTTACAAGTGTCCGCGTGGGAGAGAGCGAGAGACTTTACGCGCCGTCCCGTTCTCCCACGCGGCCAACCTTCTTGTACGAGAGCCCTGGACCTTCCTTTTATAGGCGTAAGGAGAGGGTCCAGGTGTACAATGGGAGATGTAGCAGTGTGCTAACGTGTCTAGCAAAGAGGAGCTAGAGCCCTAAGTACATGCCGTCGTGGCAGCCGGAGAGGTTTTGGCACCCTGTTCATGTGATGTCGTGGCTGTCGGAGGAGCGCTGGAGCCTGGCGGAAGGACAGCTGTCGGGGCTGTCGAGTCCTTGCTGACGTCTCCTTGCTTCCGTAAGGGGCTGAGAGCCGCCGTCGTCATGGAGCACGAGGGGCGCCATCATTATTTGTTTACCGGGGCGAGCCAGATGGGACGCCGGTCTTGTCCCCCGTAGCCTGAGCTAGCTAGGGGTAGGGTAATGATGGCCCCCCCCCTGTGACGTGGTCGGTCCGAGCCCTGGGTCGGGCGAGGCGGAGGCTCCTCCGAGGTCGAGGTCGAGTCTGTCTTCCGAGGTTGAGGTCGAGTCCAAGCCCCGGGTCGGGCGAGGCGGAGTTCGTCGTCTTCCGGAGCCGAGGCTGAGTCCGAGCCCTGGGCTGGGGCGAGGCGGAGTTCGTCGTCTTCCAGAGCCGAGGCTGAGTCCGAGCCCTAGGGTCGGGCGAGGCGGAGTCCATCGTCTGAGGCCGAGACGGAGGCCGAGCCCTGGGGTCGGGCGAGGCGGAGCTTCCTATGGCGCCCGAGGCCGGACTTGGCTGTTGTCAGCCTCACTCTATCGAGTGGCACAGCAGTCGGAGCGACGCAGGCGGCGCTGTCTTCTTGTCAGGTCGGTCAGTGGAGCGGCGAAGTGACTACAGTCACTTCGGCTCTGTCGACTGAAGAGCGCTTCGTCAGGATAAGGTGTCAGGCGATCCTTGCATTAAATGCTCCTGCGATACGGTCGGTCGGCGTGGCGATCTGACCAAGGTTGCTTCTCGGCGAAGACTGGGCCTCGGGCGAGCCGAAGGTGTGTCCGTTGCTTGAGGGGGCCCTCGGGCGAGACATGAATCCTCCGGGGTCGGCTGCCCTTGCCCGAGGCTGGGCTCGGGCGAGGCGAGGTCGTGTCCCTTGAGTGGACCGAGCCTTGACTTAATCGCACCCATTAGGCCTTTGCAGCTTTGTGCTGATGGGGGTTACCAGCTGAGATTAGGAGTCTTGGGGGTACCCCTAATTATGGTCCCTGAAAGTATCCCCCGAGCCTCGAAGGGAGTGTTAATACTCGCTTGGAGGCTTTTGTCGCACTTTTTTGCAAGGGGACCGGCCTTTCTCTGTTGCGTTTCGTTCCGGTGGGTGCGCGTGAGCGCACCCGCCGGGTGTAGCCCCCGAGGCCTTGGTGGAGTGATTTGACTCCTTCGAGGTCTTAGCGCATTTTGTGATGCTTCGGCCGGTCTGGTTGTTCCCTCATGTGAACTGGCCGTAGCCCGGGTGCGTAGTCGAGTCCCAAGTTCTCAGGCTGGTATGTTGATGCTGTCAACGGTTTGGCCAGAGTTGGGTTTTTTCCTCATTTCGAGCACTAGGACTCGCCTGTCGGCTAACTGAACCGCTTAACCAAGTGTGAGTTGCCTCATGCGAAGGTTACGAGTGAGGTATCCGTATCCCGGAGGCGTAGGAGTCCCTCGGCTCGATCGGCCTTGCCGCCCGAGGCTTCTCTTGCTTAGTTAAAGGAACCCTCGGCCGCTCTGCGATGAGCCGGGGCCAGAGGCAGCGGTGTCAGCATGGATAGAGGCAGAGTTGGCTCGAAAAGAAGATTTCGTCGGCCGGAGCCTGGCCGGGCCGTCCACTGGCGGGACCGACGCCGGAGTCGAGTTGCCGAGGCCATGAGCCAGGCTGGTGTCCTCGGAGGACAGCTGGCTGAGGCTTTGGGGCGGCCGGCCGAGCCGTCTGCTCGGGCCGGGTCCCTGGAGGAGACCCTAGTGGTGATGGCCCGGACGTGGTGCTGACGTCGTCCTTCGGAGCGGAGATCCTTCGCCCGTGTTGCCGTCCGAGGCTCGGTCGGACTTCACCGAAGGTGGAGTTGACGCCGAGGGTGCTACTGCTCCCCTCCGTCGACGTCTGAGCCTGCAGGATCGGTTCACCTATAGTATGCATATGTTTTTTGCGGCCGCCAAGGCCCAAACATACTGTCGTTGTGTTGTAAAGCTGTGTTTCTTTTCCTCTTGTTTCGAATATCAAGACTTATTTGTCGGTAACAGAATTGTTTGTCCGAGCGAGAGTTACTTTTCACGGAAGGTGATGAGTGAGGTATCTGTATCCCGGAGGCGTAGGAGTCCCTCGGCTTGGTCGGCCTTACCGCTTACGTGTACTCTTACTCGTCTGTAGGATTCTGCTATCGATGTAGCCGAGAAAACCCGAAAAAACCGTTTTGGCAGAAAGGTTTCCGAGCATTAAGACTTGTTTGGTCAGCGAAATTGCTTATCCGAGCGTGAGTTACTTATCGCAGAAGGTGATGAGTGAGGTATCCGTATCCCGGAGGCGTAGGAGTCCCTCGGCTCGGTCGGCCTTTGCTGCTTACGTGTACTCCATCGTTTTCAGGATCCCACTTTCGAAGTAGTCAAAAAGCACGAAAGACGTTACGACAGAAAGACTTTTTCCGAGGAAAATTTTGACGCAGAGGGGGTTCCCTCCTTCTAGCCCCCGAGGGAGGGTCGGGCTTTGCCGAGGCAAGGCTGACCCTTCCTTGATGGTTAGACTTCATATGTAAACGAGGTGCACGAACGACTTGAAAGCATCTTAAGGGTAGAAGCGACGTAGCTGTCGGATGTTCCAAGCGTTGCTGTAGACCTCGCCTTGACTGTTGGCCAGCTTGTATGTCCCGGGCATCAGAACCTTGGCGATGACGAACGGCCCTTCCCAGGGAGGCGTGAGCTTGTGCCACCCTCGGGCATCTTGTCGCAGCCGAAGCACCAAGTCGCCCACCTGGAGGTCTCGGGACCGAACCCCTCGGGCGTGGTAGCGTCGTAGGGACTGCTGATACCGCGCCGAGTGTAGTAAGTCCATGTCCCGAGCCTCTTCCAGCTGGTCCAGTGAGTCTTCTCGGTTGGTTCGATTGCTTCGGTCGTCGTACGCCCTCGTCCTCGGGGAACCGTATTCTAAATCTGTGGGCAAGATGGCCTCGGTCCCATAGACTAGAAAGAATGGTGTGAAGCCCGTGGCTCGGCTCGGCGTTGTCCTTAGACTCCAGACCACCGAGGGGAGTTCCTTCATCCATCGCCTGCCGAACTTGTTGAGGTCATTGTAGATCCTCGGCTTGAGTCCTTGCAGAATCATGCCATTGGCACGCTCTACTTGCCCATTCGTCATGGGGTGAGCCACGGTGGCCCAGTCCACCCGGATGTGGTGATCCTCGCAGAAGTCTAGGAACTTTCTGCCGGTGAACTGGGTGCCGTTGTCGGTGATGATGGAGTTCGGGACCCCAAAGCGATGGATGATGTTGGTGAAGAACGCCACCGCCTATTCGGACCTGATGCTGTTTAGGGGTCGGACCTCGATCCACTTGGAGAATTTGTCGATGGCGACCAGCAGGTGCGTGTAGCCCCCGGGTGCCTTCTGCAAGGGACCGACGAGGTCCAGACCCCACACAGCAAAC
>NW_023367309.1:0-36641 GCF_902167145.1 Zea mays
TTTCCTTGCCATAGATCACATTCTTGGATTTCTGGTGGAGACCATTTCTTGGTCTAAAATCCGTAGGTGTTAGCCTCTAGTATTATTGAAAATGGTCGCTCATGGCTATTTTCAAGGTCGCTCATGGCTATTTTCATAAAAAATGGGGGTTCTGTGGCCATTGATCGTCGACCAGAGGCTCGTACACTTCACCCCACATATGTTTCCTTGCCATAGATCACATTCTTGGATTTTTGGTGGAGACCATTTCTTGGTTAAAAACTCGTACGTGTTAGCCTTTGGTATTATTGAAAATGGTCATTCATGGCTATTTTCGGCAAAATGGGGGTTGTGTGGCCATTGATCATCGACCAGACGCTCATACACCTCACCCCACATATGTTTCCTTGCCATAGATCACATTCTTGGATTTCTGGTGGAGACCATTTCTTGGTCAAAAATCCGTAGGTGTTAGCCTTCGGTATTATTGTAAATGGTCATTCATGGCTATTTTCGACAAAAATGGGGGTTGTGTGGCCATTGATCATCGACCAGAGGCTCATACACCTCACCCCACATATGTTTCCTTGCCATAGATCACATTCTTGGATTTCTGGTGGAGACCATTTCTTGGTCAAAAATCCGTAGGTCTTAGCCTCTAGTATTATTGAAAATGGTCGCTCATGGCTATTTTCGACAAAAATGGGGGTTGTGTGGCCATTGATCTTCGACCAGAGGCTCATACACCTCAGTACACATATGTTTCCTTGCCATAGATCACATTCTTGGATTTATGGTGGAGACCATTTCTTGGTCAAAAATCCGTAGGTGTTAGCCTTCAGTGTCATTGAAATTGGTCGTTCATGGCTATTTTCGACAAAAATTAGGGTTGTGTGGCCATTGATCGTCGACCTGAGGCTCATACACCTCACCCCACATATGTTTCCTTGCCATAGATCACATTCTTGGATTTCTGGTGGAGACCATTTCTTGGTCAAAAATCCGTAGGTGTTAGCCTTCAGTATTATTGAAAATGGTCGTTCATGGCTATTTTCGACAAAAATGGGGGTTGTGTGGACATTGATCATCGACCAGACGCTCATACACCTCACCCCACATATGTTTCCTTGCCATAGATCACATTCTTGGATTTCTGGTGGAGACCATTTCTTGGTTAAAAACTCGTACGTGTTAGCCTTCGGTATTATTGAAAATGGTCATTCATGGCTATTTTCGGCAAAATGGGGGTTGTGTGGCCATTGATCATCGACCAGAGGCTCGTACACCTCACCCCACATATGTTTCCTTGCCATAGATCACATTCTTGGATTTCTGGTGGAGACCATTTCTTGGTTAAAAATCCGTACGTGTTAGCCTTTGGTATTTTTGAAAATGGTCATTCATGGCTATTTTCGACAAAAATGGGGGTTGTGTGGCCATTGATCATCGACTAGAGGCTCATATACCTCACCCCACATATGTTTCCTTGCCATAGATCACATTCTTCGATTTCTGGTGGAGACCATTTCTTGGTCAAAAATCCGTAGGTGTTAGCCTTCGGTATTATTGAAAATGGTCGTTCATGGCTATTTTCGACAAAAATGGGGGTTGTGTGGCCATTGATCATCGACCAGACGCTCATACACCTCACCCCACATATGTTTCCTTGCCATAGGTCACATTCTTGGATTTCTGGTGGAGACCATTTCTTGGTCTAAAATCCGTAGGTGTTAGCCTCTAGTATTATTGAAAATGGTCGCTCATGGCTATTTTCAAGGTCGCTCATGGCTATTTTCATAAAAAATGGGGGTTGTGTGGCCATTTATCATCGACTAGAGGCTCATACACCTCACCCCACATATGTTTCCTTGCCATAGATCACATTCTTGGATTTCAGGTGGAGACCATTTCTTGGTTAAAAACTCGTACGTGTTAGCCTTTGGTATTATTGAAAATGGTCATTCATGGCTATTTTCGGCAAAATGGGGGTTGTGTGGCCATTGATCATCGACCAGACGCTCATACACCTCACCCCACATATGTTTCCTTGCCATAGATCACATTCTTGGATTTCTGGTGGAGACCATTTGTTGGTCAAAAATCCGTAGGTGTTAGCCTTCGGTATTATTGTAAATGGTCATTCATGGCTATTTTCGACAAAAATGGGGGTTGTGTGGCCATTGATCATCGACCAGAGGCTCATACACCTCACCCCACATATGTTTCCTTGCCATAGATCACATTCTTGGATTTCTGGTGGAGACCATTTCTTGGTCAAAAATCCGTAGGTGTTAGCCTTCGGTATTATTGAAAATGGTCGTTCATGGCAATTTTCGACAAAAATGGGGGTTGTGTGGCCATTGATCATCGACCAGACGCTCATACACCTCACCCCACATATGTTTCCTTGCCATAGATCACATTCTTGGATTTCTGGTGGAGACCATTTCTTGGTTAAAAACTCGTACGTGTTAGCCTTTGGTATTTTTGAAAATGGTCATTCAAGGCTATTTTCGACAAAAATGGGGGTTGTGTGGTCATTGATCTTCGACCAGAGGCTCATACACCTCACTACACATATGTTTCCTTGCCATAGATCACATTCTTGGATTTATGGTGGAGATCATTTCTTGGTCAAAAATCCGTAGGTGTTAGCCTTCAGTGTCATTGAAAATGGTCGTTCATGGCTATTTTCGACAAAAATTAGGGTTGTGTGGCCATTGATCGTCGACCAGAGGCTCATACACCTCACCCCACATATGTTTCCTTGCCATAGATCACATTCTTGGATTTCTGGTGGAGACCATTTCTTGGTCAAAAATCCGTAGGTGTTAGCCTTCGGTATTATTGAAAATGGTCGTTCATGGCTATTTTCGACAAAAATGGGGGTTGTGTGGCCATTGATCATCGACCAGACGCTCATACACCTCACCCCACATATGTTTCCTTGCCATAGATCACATTCTTGGATTTCTGGTGGTGACCATTTCTTGGTCTAAAATCCATAGGTGTTAGCCTCTAGTATTATTGAAAATGGTCGCTCATGGCTATTTTCAAGGTCGCTCATGGCTATTTTCATAAAAAATGGGGGTTGTGTGGCCATTTATCATCGACTAGAGGCTCATAAACCTCACCCCACATATGTTTCCATGCCATAGATTACATTCTTGGATTTCTGGTGGAAACCATTTCTTGGTTAAAAACTCGTACGTGTTAGCCTTCGGTATTATTGAAAATGGTCATTCATGGCTATTTTCGGCAAAATGGGGGTTGTGTGGCCATTGATCATCGACCAGAGGCTCGTACACCTCACCCCACATATGTTTCCTTGCCATAGATCACATTCTTGGATTTCTGGTGGAGACCATTTCTTGGTCAAAAATCAGTAGGTGTTAGCCTTCGGTATTATTGAAAATGGTCGTTCATGGCTATTTTCGACAAAAATGGGGGTTGTGTGGCCATTGATCATCGACTAGAGGCTCATACACCTCACCCCACATATGTTTCCTTGCCATAGATCACATTCTTGGATTTCTGGTGGAGACCATTTCTTGGTCAAAAATCCGTAGGTGTTAGCCTTCGGTATTATTGAAAATGGTTGTTCATGGCTATTTTCGACAAAAATGGGGGTTGTGTGAACATTGATCATCGACCAGACGCTCATACACCTCACCCCACATATGTTTCCTTGCCATAGATCACATTCTTGGATTTCTGGTGGAGACCATTTCTTGGTCTAAAATCCGTAGGTGTTAGCCTCTAGTATTATTGAAAATGGTCGCTCATGGCTATTTTCAAGGTCGCTCATGGCTATTTTCATAAAAAATGGGGGTTGTGTGGCCATTTATCATCGACTAGAGGCTCATAAACCTCACCCCACATATGTTTCCTTGGCATAGATTACATTCTTGGATTTCTGGTGGAAACCATTTCTTGGTTAAAAACTCGTACGTGTTAGCCTTCGGTATTATTGAAAATGGTCATTCATGGCTATTTTTGGCAAAATGGGGGTTGTGTGGCCATTGATCATCGACCAGAGGCTCATACACCTCACCCCACATATGTTTCCTTGTCATAGATCACATTCTTGGATTTCTGGTGGAGACCATTTCTTGGTCAAAAATCCGTAGGTGTTAGCCTTCGATATTATTGAAAATGGTCGTTCATGGCTATTTTCGACAAAAATGGGGGTTGTGTGGCCATTGATCATCGACCAGAGGCTCATACACCCCACCCCACATATGTTTCCTTGCCATAGATCACATTCTTGGATTTCTGGTGGAGACCATTTCTTGGATAAAAACTCGTACGTGTTAGCCTTTGGTATTATTGAAAATGGTCATTCATGGCTATTTTCGGCAAAATGGGGGTTGTGTGGCCATTGATCGTCGACCAGAGGCTCATACACCTCACCCCACACATGTTTCCTTGCCATAGATCACATTCTTGGATTTCTGGTGGAGACCATTTCTTGGTAAAAAATCCGTAGGTGTTAGCCTTCAATGTCATTGAAAATGGTCGTTCATGGCTATTTTCGACAAAAATTAGGGTTGTGTGGCCATTGATCGTCGACCAGAGGCTCATACACCTCACCCCACATATGTTTCCTTGCCATAGATCACATTCTTGGATTTCTGGTGGAGACCATTTCTTGGGCAAAAATCCGTAGGTGTTAGCCTTCGGTATTATTGAAAATGGTCATTCATGGCTATTTTCGACAAAAATGGGGGTTGTGTGGCCATTGATCATCGACTAGAGGCTCATACACCTCACCCCACATATGTTTCCTTGCCATAGATCACATTCTTGGATTTCTGGTGGAGACCATTTCTTGGTCAAAAATCCGTAGGTGTTAGCCTTCGGTATTATTGAAAATGGTCGTTCATGGCTATTTTCGACAAAATGGGGGTTGTGGGGCAATTGATCATCGACCAGAGGCTCATACACCTCACCCCACATATGTTTCCTTGCCATAGATCACATTCTTGGATTTCTGGTGGAGACCGTTTCTTGGTCAAAAATCCGTAGGTCTTAGCCTCCAGTATTATTGAAAATGGTCGCTCATGGCTATTTTCATAAAAAATGGGGGTTGTGTGGCCATTTATCATCGACTAGAAGCTCATAAACCTCACCCCACATATGTTTCCTTGCCATAGATTACATTCTTGGATTTCTGGTGGAAACCATTTCTTGGTTAAAAACTCGTACGTGTTAGCCTTCGGTATTATTGAAAATGGTCATTCATGGCTATTTTCGACAAAAATGGGGGTTGTGTGGCCATTGATCATCGACCAGAGGCTCATAAACCTCACCCCACATATGTTTCCTTGCCATAGATCACATTCTTGGATTTCTGGTGGAAACCATTTCTTGGTCAAAAATCCGTAGGTGTTAGCCTTCGGTATTTTTGAAAATGGTCGTTCATGGCTATTTTCGACAAAAATGGGGGTTATGTGGCCATTGATCATCGACTAGACGCTCATACACCTCACCCCACATATGTTTCCTTGCCATAGATCACATTCTTGGATTTCTGGTGGAGACCATTTCTTGGTCAAAAATCCGTAGGTCTTAGCCTCTAGTATTATTGAAAATGGTCATTCATGGCTATTTTCGGCAAAATGGGGGTTGTGTGGCCATTGATCGTTGACCAGAGGCTCATACACCTCACCCCACATATGTTTCCTTGCCATAGATCACATTCTTGGATTTTTGGTGGAGACCATTTCTTGGTCAAAATCTCGTACGTGTTAGCCTTCGGTATTATTGAAAATGGTCGTTCATGGCTATTTTCGGCAAAATGGGGGTTGTGTGGCCATTGATCGTCGACCAGAGGCTCATACACCTCACCCCACATATGTTTCCTTGCCATAGATCACATTCTTGGATTTCTGGTGGAGACCATTTCTTGGGCAAAAATCCGTAGGTGTTAGCCTTCGGTATTATTGAAAATGGTCGTTCATGGCTATTTTTGACAAAAATGGGGGTTGTGTGGCCATTGATCATCGACCAAACACACATACACCTAACCCCACATATGTTTCCTTGTCATAGATCACATTCTTGGATTTCTGGTGGAGACCATTTCTTGGTCTAAAATCCATAGGTGTTAGCCTCTAGTATTATTGAAAATGGTCGCTCATGGCTATTTTCAAGGTCGTTCATGGCTATTTTCGACAAAAATGTGGGTTGTGTGGCCATTGATCATCGACCAGACGCTCATACACCTCACCCCACATATGTTTCCTTGCCATAGATCACATTCTTGGATTTGTGGTGGAGACCATTTCTTGGTTAAAAACTCGTACGTGTTAGCCTTCGGTATTATTGAAAATGGTCGTTCATGGCTATTTTCGACAAAAATGGGGGTTGTGTGGCCATTGATCATCGACCAGAGGCTCGTAGACCTCACCCCACATATGTTTCCTTGCCATAGATCACATTCTTGGATTTCTGGTGGAGACCATTTCTTGGTCTAAAATCCGTAGGTGTTAGCCTCTAATATTATTGAAAATGGTCGCTCATGGCTATTTTCGGCAAAATGGGGGTTGTGTGGCCATTGATCATCGACTAAAGGCTCGTACACCTCACCCCACATATGTTTCCTTGCCATAGATCACATTCTTGGATTTCTGGTGGAGACCATTTCTTGGTTAAAAACTCGTACGTGTTAGCCTTCGGTATTATTGAAAATGGTCGTTCATGGCTATTTTCGGCAAAATGGGGGTTCTGTGGCCATTGATCATCGACTAGAGGCTCATACACCTCACCCCACATATGTTTCCTTGCCATAGATCACAATCTTGGATTTCTGGTGGAGACCATTTCTTGGTCAAAAATCCGTAGGTGTTAGCCTTTGGTATTTTTGAAAATGGTCGTTCATGGCTATTTTCATAAAAAACTGGGGGTTGTGTGGCCATTGATCATCGACCAGAGGCTCATACACCTCACCCCACATATGTTTCCTTGCCATAGATCACATTCTGGGATTTCTGGTGGAGACCATTTCTTGGTCAAAAATCCGCAGGTCTTAGCCTCTAGTATTATTGAAAATGGTCGCTCATGGCTATTTTCATAAAAAATGGGGGTTGTGTGGCCATTGATCATCTACCAGAGGCTCATACACCTCACCCCACATATGTTTCCTTGCCATAGATCACATTCTTGGATTTCTAGTGGAGACCGTTTCTTGGATAAAAACTCGTAGGTGTTAGCCTTCGGTATTATTGAAAATGGTCATTCATGGCTATTTTCGACAAAAATGGGGGTTGTGTGGCCATTGATCATCGACTAGAGGCTCATACACCTCACCCCACATATGTTTCCTTGCCATAGATCACATTCTTGGATTTCTGGTGGAGACCATTTCTTGGTCAAAAATCCGTAGGTGTTAGCCTTCGGTATTATTGAAAATGGTCGTTCATGGCTATTTTCGACAAAATGGGGGTTGTGTGGCAATTGATCATCGACCAGAGGCTCATACACCTCACCCCACTTATGTTTCCTTGCCATAGATCACATTCTTGGATTTCTGGTGGAGACCGTTTCTTGGTCAAAAATCCGTAGGTCTTAGCCTCCAGTATTATTGAAAATGGTCGCTCATGGCTATTTTCATAAAAAATGGGGGTTGTGTGGCCATTTATCATCGACTAGAGGCTCATAAACCTCACCCACATATGTTTCCTTGCCATAGATCACATTCTTAGATTTCTGGTGGAGACCATTTCTTGGTTAAAAACTCGTACGTGTTAGCCTTCGGTATTATTGAAAATGGTCATTCATGGCTATTTTCGGCAAAATGGGGGTTGTGTGTTCATTGATCATCGACCAGAGGCTCATACACCTCACCCCACATATGTTTCCTTGCCATAGATCACATTCTTGGATTTCTGATGGAGACTATTTCTTGGTCAAAAATCCGTACGTGTTAGCCTTTTGTATTTTTGAAAATGGTCATTCATGGCTATTTTCGACAAAAATGGGGGTTGTGTGGCCATTGATCATCGACCAGACGCTCATACACCTCACCCCACATATGTTTCCTTGCCATAGATCACATTCTTGGATTTCTGGTGGAGACCATTTCTTGGTTAAAAACTCGTACGTGTTAGCCTTCGGTATTATTAAAAATGGTCGTTCATGGCTATTTTCGACAAAAATGGGGGTTGTGTGGCCATTGATCATCGACCAGAGGCTCGTACACCTCACCCCACATATGTTTCCTTGCCGAAAATAGCCATGAGCGACCATTTTCAAAAATATTAGAGGCTAACACCTACGGATTTTAGACCAAGAAATGGTCGCTCATGGCTATTTTCAAGGTCGCTCGTGGCTATTTTCATAAAAAATGGGGGTTGTGTGGCCATTTATCATCGACTAGAGGCTCATAAACCTCACCCCACATATGTTTCCTTGCCATAGATTATATTCTTGGATTTCTGGTGGAAACCATTTCTTGGTTAAAAACTCGTATGTGTTAGCCTTCGGTATTATTGAAAATGGTCATTCATGGCTATTTTCGACAAAAATGGGGGTTGTGTGGCCATTGATCATCGACCAGAGGCTCATAAACCTCACCCCACATATGTTTCCTTGCCATAGATCACATTCTTGGATTTCTGGTGGAAACCATTTCTTGGTGAAAAATCCGTAGGTGTTAGCCTTCGGTATTTTTGAAAATGGTCGTTCATGGCTATTTTCGACAAAAATGGGGGTTGTGTGGCCATTGATCATCGACCAGACGCTCATACACCTCACCCCACATATGTTTCCTTGCCATAGATCACATTCTTGGATTTCTGGTGGAGACCATTTCTTGGTCTAAAATCCGTAGGTCTTAGCCTCTAGTATTATTGAAAATGGTCATTCATGGCTATTTTCGGCAAAATGGGGGTTGTGTGGCCATTGATCGTCGACCAGAGGCTCATACACCTCACCCCACATATGTTTCCTTGCCATAGATCACATTCTTGGATTTTTGGTGGAGACCATTTCTTGGTCAAAAACTCGTACGTGTTAGCCTTCGGTATTATTGAAAATGGTCGTTCATGGCTATTTTCGGCAAAATGGGGGTTGTGTGGCCATTGATCGTCGACCAGAGGCTCATACACCTCACCCCACATATGTTTCCTTGCCATAGATCACATTCTTGGATTTCTGGTGGAGACCATTTCTTGGGCAAAAATCCGTAGGTGTTAGCCTTCGGTATTATTGAAAATGGTCGTTCATGACTATTTTTGACAAAAATGGGGGTTGTGTGGCCATTGATCATCGACCAGACGCTAATACACCTCACCCCACATATGTTTCCTTGTCATAGATCACATTCTTGGATTTCTGGTAGAGACCATTTCTTGGTCTAAAATCCGTAGGTGTTAGCCTCTAGTATTATTGAAAATGGTCGCTCATGGCTATTTTCAAGGTCGTTCATGGCTATTTTCGACAAAAATGGGGGTTGTGTGGCCATTGATCATCGACCAGACACTCATACACCTCACCCCACATATGTTTCCTTGCCATAGATCACATTCTTGGATTTCTGGTGGAGACCATTTCTTGGTTAAAACCTCGTACGTGTTAGCCTTCGGTATTATTGAAAATGGTCGTTCATGGCTATTTTCGACAAAAATGGGGGTTGTGTGGCCATTGATCATCGACCAGAGGCTCGTACACCTCACCCCACATATGTTTCCTTGCCATAGATCACATTCTTGGATTTCTGGTGGAGACCATTTCTTGGTCTAAAATCCGTAGGTGTTAGCCTCTAATATTATTGAAAATGGTCGCTCATGGCGATTTTCGGCAAAATGGGGGTTGTGTGGCCATTGATCATCGACTAAAGGCTCGTACACCTCACCCCACATATGTTTCCTTGCCATAGATCACATTCTTGGATTTCTGGTGGAGACCATTTCTTGGTTAAAAACTCGTACGTGTTAGCCTTCGGTATTATTGAAAATGGTCGTTCATGGCTATTTTCAGCAAAATGGGGGTTCTGTGGGCATTGATCATCGACCAGAGGCTCGTACACCTCACCCCACATATGTTTCCTTGCCATAGATCACATTCTTGGATTTCTGGTGGAGACCATTTCTTGGTCAAAAATCCGTAGGTGTTAGCCTTTGGTATTTTTGAAAATGGTCGTTCATGGCTATTTTCATAAAAAATGGGGGTTGTGTGGCGATTGATCATCGACCAGAGGCTCATACACCTCACCCCACATATGTTTCCTTGCCATAGATCACATTCTTGGATTTCTGGTGGAGACCATTTCTTGGTCAAAAATCCGCAGGTCTTAGCCTCTAGTATTATTGAAAATGGTCGCTCATGGCTATTTTCAAGGTCGCTCATGGCTATTTTCATAAAAATGGGGGTTGTGTGCCATTGATCATCGACCAGAGGCTCATACACCTCACCCCACATATGTTTCCTTGCCATAGATCACATTCTTGGATTTCTGGTGGAGACCGTTTCTTGGATAAAAACTCGTAGGTGTTAGCCTTCGGTATTATTGAAAATGGTCATTAATGGCTATTTTCGACAAAAATGGGGGTTGTGTGGCCATTGATCATCGACTAGAGGCTCATACACCTCACCCCACATATGTTTCCTTGCCATAGATCACATTCTTGGATTTCTGGTGGAGACCATTTCTTGGTCAAAAATCCGTAGGTGTTAGCCTTCGGTATTATTGAAAATGGTCGTTCATGGCTATTTTCGACAAAATGGGGGCTGTGTGGCAATTGATCATCGACCAGAGGCTCATACACCTCACCCCACATATGTTTCCTTGCCATAGATCACATTCTTGGATTTCTGGTGGAGACCATTTCTTGGTCAAAAATCCGTAGGTCTTAGCCTCCAGTATTATTGAAAATGGTCGCTCATGGCTATTTTCATAAAAAATGGGGGTTGTGTGGCCATTTATCATCGACTAGAGGCTCATAAACCTCACCCCACATATATTTCCTTGCCATAGATCACATTCTTGGATTTCTGGTGGAGACCATTTCTTGGTTAAAAACTCGTACGTGTTAGCCTTCGGTATTATTGAAAATGGTCATTCATGGCTATTTTCAGCAAAATGGGGGTTGTGTGGCCATTGATCATCGACCAGAGGCTCATACACCTCACCCCACATATGTTTCCTTGCCATAGATTACATTCTTGGATTTCTGGTGGAGACCATTTCTTGGTCAAAAATCCGTACGTGTTAGCCTTTGGTATTTTTGAAAATGGTCATTCATGGCTATTTTCGACAAAAATGGGGGTTGTGTGGCCATTGATCATCGACCAGACGCTCATACACCTCACCTCACATATGTTTCCTTGCCATAGATCACATTCTTGGATTTCTGGTGGAGACCATTTCTTGGTTAAAAACTCGTACGTGTTAGCCTTCGGTATTATTGAAAATGGTCGTTCATGGCTATTTTCGACAAAAATGGGGGTTGTGTGGCCATTGATCATCGACCAGAGGCTCGTACACCTCACCCCACATATGTTTCCTTGCCATAGATCACATTCTTGGATTTCTGGTGGAGACCATTTCTTGGTCTAAAATCCGTAGGTGTTAGCCTCTAATATTATTGAAAATGGTCGCTGATGGCTATTTTCAAGGTCGCTCATGGCTATTTTCATAAAAAATGGGGGTTGTGTGGCCATTTATCATCGACTAGAGGCTCATAAACCTCACCCCACATATGTTTCCTTGCCATAGATTACATTCTTGGAGTTCTGGTGGAAACCATTTCTTGGTTAAAAACTCGTACGTGTTAGCCTTCGGTATTATTGAAAATGGTCGTTCATGGCTATTTTCGACAAAAATGGGGGTTGTGTGGCCATTGATCATCGACCAGAGGCTCGTACACCTCACCCCACATATGTTTCCTTGCCATAGATCACATTCTTGGATTTCTGGTGGAGACCATTTCTTGGTCTAAAATCCGTAGGTGTTAGCCTCTAATATTATTGAAAATGGTCGCTCATGGCTATTTTCGGCAAAATGGGGGTTGTGTGGCCATTGATCATCGACTAAAGGCTCGTACACCTCACCCCACATATGTTTCCTTGCCAAAGATCACATTTTTGGATTTCTGGTGGAGACCATTTCTTGGTCAAAAATCCGTAGGTGTTAGCCTTCGATATTATTGAAAATGGTCGTTCATGGCTATTTTCGACAAAAATGGGGGTTGTGTGGCCATTTATCATCGACTAGAGGCTCATACACCTCACCCCACATATGTTTCCTTGCCATAGATTACATTATTGGATTTCTGGTGGAAACCTTTTCTTGGTTAAAAACTCGTACGTGTTAGCCTTCGGTATTATTGAAAATGGTCAGTCATGGCTATTTTCGGCAAAATGGGGGTTGTGTGGCCATTGATCGTCGACCAGAGGCTCATACACCTCACCCCACATATGTTTCCTTGTCGTAGATCACATTCTTGGATTTCTGGTGGAGACCATTTCTTGGTCAAAAATCCGTAGGTGTTAGCCTTCGGTATTATTGAAAATGGTCGTTCATGGCTATTTTCGACAAAAATGGGGGTTGTGTGGCCATTGATCGACCAGACGCTCATACACCTCACCCCACATATGTTTCCTTGCCATAGATCACATTCTTGGATTTCTGGTGGAGACCATTTCTTGGGCAAAAATCCGTAGGTGTTAGCCTTCGGTATTATTGAAAATGGTCGTTCATGGCTATTTTCGACAAAAATGGGGGTTGTGTGGCCATTGATCATCGACCAGACGCTCATACACCTCACCCCACATATGTTTCCTTGCCATAGATCTCATTCTTGGATTTCTGGTGGAGACCATTTCTTGGTCTAAAATCCGTAGGTGTTAGCCTTAGGTATTATTGAAAATGGTCGCTCATGGCTATTTTCGACAAAAATGGGGGTTGTGTGGCCATTGATCATCGACCAGATGCTCATACACCTCACCCCACATATGTTTCCTTGCCATAGATCACATTCTTGGATTTCTGGTGGAGACCATTTCTTGGTCTAAAATCCGTAGGTGTTAGCCTCTAGTATTATTGAAAATGGTCGCTCATGGCTATTTTCAAGGTCGCTCATGGCTATTTTCATAAAAAATGGGGGTTGTGTGGCCATTTATCATCGACTAGAGGTTCATAAACCTCACCCCACATATGTTTCCTTGCCATAGATTACATTCTTGGATTTCTGGTGGAAACCATTTCTTGGTTAAAAACTCGTACGTGTTAGCCTTCGGTATTATTGAAAATGGTCATTCATGGCTATTTTCGGCAAAATGGGGGTTGTGTGGCCATTGATCATCGATCAGAGGCTCGTACACCTCACCCCACATATGTTTCCTTGCCATAGATCACATTCTTAGATTTCTGGTGGAGACCATTTCTTGGTCAAAAATCCGTAGGTGTTAGCCTTCGGTATTATTGAAAATGGTCATTCATGGCTATTTTCGACAAAAATGGGGGTTGTGTGGCATTTGATCATCGACTAGAGGCTCATACACCTCACCCCACATATGTTTCCTTGCCATAGATCACATTCTTGGATTTCTGGTGGAGACCATTTCTTGGTCTAAAATCCGTAGGTGTTAGCCTCTAGTATTATTGAAATGGTCGCTCATGGCTATTTTCAAGGTCGCTCATGGCTATTTTCATAAAAAATGGGGGTTGTGTGGCCATTTATCATCGACTAGAGGCTCATAAACCTCACCCCACATATGTTTCCTTGTCATAGATTACATTCTTGGATTTCTGGTGGAGACCATTTCTTGGTTAAAAACTCGTACGTGTTAGCCTTCGGTATTATTGAAAATGGTCATTCATGGCTATTTTCGGCAAAATGGGGGTTGTGTGGCCATTGATCGTCGACCAGAGGCTCATACACCTCACCCCACATATGTTTCCTTGCCATAGATCACATTCTTGGATTTCTGGTGGAGACCATTTCTTGGTCAAAAATCCGTAGGTGTTAGCCTTCGATATTATTGAAAATGGTCATTCATGGCTATTTTCGACAAAAATGGGGGTTGTGTGGCCATTGATCGCGACCAGAGGCTCATACACCTCACCCCACATATGTTTCCTTGTCGTAGATCACATTCTTGGATTTCTGGTGGAGACCATTTCTTGGTCAAAAATCCGTAGGTGTTAGCCTTCGATATTATTGAAAATGGTCGTTCATGGCTATTTTCGACAAAAATGGGGTTTTGTGACAATTGATCATCGACCAGAGGCTCATACACCTCACCCCACATATGTTTCCTTGCCATAGATCACATTCTTGGATTTTTGGTGGAGACCATTTCTTGGTCAAAAATCCGTAGGTGTTAGCCTTCGGTATTATTGAAAATGGTCGTTGATGGCTATTTTCGACAAAAATGGGGGTTGTGTGGCCATTGATCATCGACCAGAGGCTCATACACCTCACCCCACATATGTTTCCTTGCCATAGATCACATTCTTGGATTTCTGGTGGAGACCATTTCTTGGTCAAAAATCCGTACGTGTTAGCCTCTAGTATTATTGAAAATGGTCGCTCATGGCTATTTTCAAGGTCGCTCATGGCTATTTTCATAAAAAATGGGGGTTGTGTGGCCATTGATCATCGACCAGAGGCTCATACACCTCACCCCACATATGTTTCCTTGCCATAGATCACATTCTTGGATTTCTGGTGGAGACCATTTCTTGGTTAAAAACTCGTAGGTGTTAGCCTTCGGTATTATTGAAAATGGTCATTCATGGCTATTTTCGGCAAAATGGGGGTTTTGTGGCCATTTATCATCGACTAGAGGCTCATACACCTCACCCCACATATGTTTCCTTGCCATAGATTACATTCTTGGATTTCTGGTGGAGACCATTTCTTGGTTAAAAACTCGTACGTGTTAGCCTTTGGTATTTTTGAAAATGGTCATTCATGGCTATTTTCGACAAAAATGGGGGTTGTGTGGCCATTGATCATCGACCAGACGCTCATACACCTCACCCCACATATGTTTCCTTGCCATAGATCACATTCTTGGATTTATGGTGGAGACCATTTCTTGGTCAAAAATCCGTAGGTGTTAGCCTTCAGTGTCATTGAAAATGGTCGTTCATGGCTATTTTCGACAAAAATTAGGGTTGTGTGGCCATTGATCGTCGACCAGAGGCTCATACACCTCAACCCACATATGTTTCCTTGCCATAGATCACACCATAGATTACATTCTTGGATTTCTGGTGGAAACCATTTCTTGGTTAAAAACTCGTACGTGTTAGCCTTCGGTATTATTGAAAATGGTCATTCATGGCTATTTTCGGCAAAATGGGGGTTGTGTGGCCATTGATCATCGACCAGAGGCTCGTACACCTCACCCCACATATGTTTCCTTGCCATAGATCACATTCTTGGATTTCTGGTGGAGTCCATTTCTTGGTCAAAAATCCGTAGGTGTTAGCCTTTGGTATTTTTGAAAATGGTCATTCATGGCTATTTTCGACAAAAATGGGGGTTGTGTGGCCATTGATCATCGACCAGACGCTCATACACCGCACCCCACATATGTTTCCTTGCCATAGATCACATTCTTGGATTTCTGGTGGAGACCATTTCTTGGTTAAAAACTCGTACGTGTTAGCCTTCGGTATTATTGAAAATGGTCGTTCATGGCTATTTTCGGCAAAATGGGGGTTGTGTGGCCATTGATCTTCCACCATAGGCTCATACACCTCACCCCACATATGTTTCCTTGCCATAGATCACATTCTTGGATTTCTGGTGGAGACCATTTCTTGGTCAAAAATCCGTAGGTGTTAGCCTTCGGTATTATTGAAAATGGTCGTTCATGGCTATTTTCGACAAAATGGGGGTTGTGTGGCCATTGATCATCGACCAGAGGCTCATACACCTCACCCCACATATGTTTCCTTGTCGTAGATCACATTCTTGGATTTCTGGTGGAGACCATTTCTTGGGCAAAAATCCGTAGTTGTTAGCCTTCGATATTATTGAAAATGGTCGTTCATGGCTATTTTCGACAAAAATGGGGGTTGTGTGGCCATTGATATTCGACCAGAGGCTCATACACCTCACTACACATATGTTTCCTTGCCATAGAACACATTCTTGGATTTCTGGTGGAGACCATTTCTTGGTCAAAAATCCGTAGGTGTTAGCCTTCGGTATTATTGAAAATGGTCGTTCATGGCTATTTTCGACAAAAATGGGGGTTGTGTGGCCATTGATCATCGACCAGAGGCTCATACACCTCACCCCACATATGTTTCCTTGCCATAGATCACATTCTTGGATTTCTGGTGGAGACCATTTCTTGGTCAAAAATCCGTAGGTGTTAGCCTTCGGTATTATTGAAAATGGTCGTTCATGGCTATTTTCGACAAAAATGGGGGTTGTGTGGCCATTGATCATCGACCAGAGGCTCATACACCTCACCCCACATATGTTTCCTTGCCATAGATCACATTCTTGGATTTTTGGTGGAGACCATTTCTTGGTTAAAAACTCGTAGGTGTTAGCCTTCGGTATTATTGAAAATGGTCATTCATGGCTATTTTCGGCAAAATAGGGGTTGTGTGGCCATTTATCATCGACCAGAGGCTCATACACCTCACCCCACATATGTTTCCTTGCCATAGATTACATTCTTGGATTCCTGGTGGAGACCATTTCTTGGTTAAAAACTCGTACGTGTTAGCCTTTGGTATTTTTGAAAATGGTCATTCATGGCTATTTTCGACAAAAATGGGGGTTGTGTGGCCATTGATCATCGACCAGACGCTCATACACCTCACCCCACATATGTTTCCTTGCCATAGATCACATTCTTGGATTTATGGTGGAGACCATTTCTTGGTCAAAAATCCGTAGGTGTTAGCCTTCAGTGTCATTGAAAATGGTCGTTCATGGCTATTTTCGACAAAAATTAGGGTTGTGTGGCCATTGATCGTCGACCAGAGGCTCATACACCTCACCCCACATATGTTTCCTTGCCATAGATCACGCCATAGATTACATTCTTGGATTTCTGGTGGAAACCATTTCTTGGTTAAAAACTCGTACGTGTTAGCCTTCGGTATTATTGAAAATGGTCACTCATGGCTATTTTCGGCAAAATGGGGGTTGTGTGGCCATTGATCATCGACCAGAGGCTCGTACACCTCACCCCACATATGTTTCCTTGCCATAGATCACATTCTTGGATTTCTGGTAGAGACCATTTCTTGGTCAAAAATCCGTAGGTGTTAGCCTTTAGTATTTTTGAAAATGGTCATTCATGGCTATTTTCGACAACAATGGGGGTTGTGTGGCCATTGATCATCGACCAGACGCTCATACACCTCACCCCACATATGTTTCCTTGCCATAGATCACATTCTTGGATTTCTGGTGGTGACCATTTCTTGGTTAAAAACTCGTACGTGTTAGCCTTCGGTATTATTGAAAATGGTCGTTCATGGCTATTTTCGGCAAAATGGGGGTTGTGTGGCCATTGATCTTCCACCATAGGCTCATACACCTCACCCCACATATGTTTCCTTGCCATAGATCACATTCTTGGATTTCTGGTGGAGACCATTTCTTGGTCAAAAATCCGTAGGTGTTAGCCTTCGGTATTATTGAAAATGGTCGTTCATGGCTATTTTCGACAAAAATGGGGGTTGTGTGGCCATTGATCATCGACCAGAGGCTCATACACCTCACCCCACATATGTTTCCTTGCCATAGATCACATTCTTGGATTTCTGGTGGAGACCATTTCTTGGTCAAAAATCCGTAGGTGTTAGCCTTCAGTATTTTTGAAAATGGTCATTCATGGCTATTTTCGGCAAAAATGGGGGTTGTGTGGCCATTGATCATCGACCAGAGGCTCGTACACCTCACCCCACATATGTTTCCTTGCCATAGATCAAATGTTCTCCACCATAAATCCAAGAATGTGATCTATGGCAAGGAAACATATGTGTAGTGAGGTGTATGAGCCTCTGGTCGAAGATCAATGGTCTCCACCAGAAATCCAAGAATGTGATCTATGGCAAGGAAACATATGTGGGGTGAGGTGTATGAGCCTCTGGTCGATGATCAATGGCCACACAACCCCCATTTTGTCGAAAATAGCCATGAATGACCATTTTCAATAATACCGAAGGCTAACACGTACGAGTTTTTAACCAAGAAATGGTTTCCACCAGAAATCCAAGAATGTAATATATGGCAAGGAAACATATGTGGGGTGAAGTGTACGAGCCTCTGGTCGATGATCAATGGCCACACAACCCCCATTTTTTATGAAAATAGCCATGAGCGACCATTTTAAATAATACTAGAGGCTAACACCTACGGATTTTAGACCAAGAAATGGTTGATAGTCGCCTAGAGGGGGGGTGAATAGGGCGAAACTGAAATTTACAAATATAAACACAACTACAAGCCGGGTTAGCGTTAGAAATATGAAACCGAGTCCGCGAGAGAGGGTGGAAAACAAATCGCAAGCAAATGAAGAGTGTGACACGCGGATTTGTTTTACCGAGGTTCGGTTCTCTCAAACCTACTCCCCTTTGAGGAGGCCACAAAGGCCGGGTCTCTTTCAACCCTTCCCTCTCTCAAACGATACCACGGATCGAGTGAGCTTTCTCTTCTCAATCACTTGGAACACAAAGTACCCAAAAGGACCACCACAAGTTTGGTGTCTCTTGCCTCAATTACAAGTGAGTTTGATCGCAATGAAGGAATCAAGAAAGAAGAAAGCAATCCAAGCGCAAGAGCTCGAAAGAACACAAGCAAATCTCTCTCTCTAGTCACTAGGGCGTTGTGTGGAATTTGGAGAAGATTTGATCTCTTTGGTGTGTCTAGAATTGAATGCTAGAGCTCTTGTAAGTAGTTGGGAAGTGGAAAACTTGGATGCAATGAATGGTTGGGTGGTTGGGGTATTTATAGCCCCAACCACCAAAATAACCGTTGGTGGAGGCTGTCTGTTCGATGGCGCACCGGACATGTCCGGTGCCCCTGCCACGTCACCAGTGCCGTTGGAATCTGACCGTTGGAGTTCTGACTTCTGGGCCCGCCTCGATGTCCGGTGGCGCACCGGACATGCACTGTTCACTGTCCGGTGCGCCGGCATGGGCGACTCTGACTTCTGCGCGCGCTGCGCGCGCATTAAATGCATCGCAGGTAGCCGTTGGCGCCGAAGTAGTCGTTGCTCCGTGGATGCACCGGACAGTCCGGTGCACACCGGACATGTCCGGTGAATTATAGCGGAGCAGCCGCTCTGATTTCCCGAGGCTGGCGAGTTCCTGAGCCGCGTCCCGTTGGAGCACCGGACACTGTCCGGTGTACACCGGACAGTCCGGTGAATTATAGCGCCGGCTCTGGAGAATTCCCGAAGGCGACGAGTTCGCGTTGAAGTCCTTTGGTGCACCGGACACTGTCCAGTGGTGCACCGGACAGTCCGGTGCGCCAGACCAGAGGAGCCTTCGGTTGCTCGTTTGCTCTTTTGTTGAACCCAACACTTGGTCTTTTTATTGGCTAAGTGTGAACCTTTTGCACCTGTATAACTTATACACTAGAACAAACTAGTTAGTCCAAAGATTTGTGTTGGGCAATTCAACCACCAAAATTATATAGGAACTAGGTGTAAGCCTAATTCCCTTTCAATCTCCCCCTTTTTGGTGATTGATGCCAACACAAACCAAAGCAAATATAGAAGTGCATAATTGAACTAGTTTGCATAATATAAGTGCAAAGGTTGCTTGGAATTGAGCCAATATAAATACTTACAAGATATGCATGGATTGTTTCTTCATTTTTAACATTTTGGACCACGCTTGCACCACATGTTTTGTTTTTGCAAAATCTTTTCTAAATCTTTTCAAAGTTCTTTTGCAAATGAATAAGAGTTTGCAAAGCATTTTCAAGATTTGAAATTTTCTCCCCCTGTTCCAAATGCTTTTCCTTTTACTAAACAAAACTCCCCCTAAATAAAATCTCCTCTTAGTGTTCAAGAGGGTTTTGATGAAACAATTTTGAAATACTACTTTCTCCCCTTTTTGAACACATTAAGATACCAAATTGATAATTGGAAATTACATTTTAAAATTAGGTGGTGGTGCTGTCCTTTTGCTTTGGGCTAATACTTCCTCCCCCTTTGGCATGAATCGCCAAAAACGGAGTCATTAGAGCCCTTCAAATAACTTTCTCCTCCCTTGGTCATAAATAAAAGAGTGAAGATTATACCAAAGTAGGAGTCCTTTTGTTTTGCTCTCTCCCCCAAGGATAGAGAGCGGCTCGGAGTGACGGCGAAGGATGAGTTGACGGAGTGGAAGCCTTTGTCTTCGCCGAAGACTCCAATGCCCTTTCAATGCACCTATGACTTGATTTGAAGTAGACTTGAAAACACATTAGTCATAGCATATGAAAGAGACATGATCAAAGGTATATTCATGAGCTATGTGTGCAAGTTAGCAATAGAAATTTCTAGAATCAAGAATATTGAGCTCATGCCTAAGTTTGGTAAAAGTTTGTTCATCAAGTGGTTTGGTAAAGATATCGGCTAATTGATCTTTAGTATTAATGTATGCAATCTCAATATCTCCCTTTTGTTGGTGATCCCTAAGAAAATGATACCGAATGGCTATGTGCTTAGTGCGGCTATGCTCGACGGGATTGTCGGCCATTTTGATTGCACTCTCATTATCACATAGCAAAGGGACTTTGGTTAATTTGTAACCGTAGTCCCGCAGGGTTTGCCTCATCCAAAGCAATTGCGCGCAACAATGACCTGCGGCAATGTACTCGGCTTCGGCGGTTGAAAGAGCGACCGAATTTTGCTTCTTTGAGGCCCAAGACACCAAGGATCTTCCCAAGAACTGGCAAGTCCCTGATGTGCTCTTTCTATTAATCTTACACCCCGCCCAATCGGCATCCGAATAACCAATTAAATCAAAAGTGGATCCCCGAGGGTACCAAAGCCCAAACTTAGGAGTATAAGCCAAATATCTCAAGATTCGTTTTACGGTCGTAAGGTGGGATTCCTTAGGGTCGGATTGGAATCTTGCACACATGCAAAGGGAAAGCATAATGTCCGGTCGAGATGCACATAAATAGAGTAATGAACCTATCATCGACCGGTATACCTTTTGATCCACGGACTTACCTCCCGTGTCGAGGTCGAGATGCCCATTAGTTCCCATGGGTGTCTTGATGGGTTTGGCATCCTTCATCCCAAACTTGGTTAGAATGTCTTGAGTGTACTTTGTTTGGCTGATGAAGGTGCCCTCTTGGAGTTGTTTGACTTGGAATCCTAGAAAATACTTCAACTCCCCCATCATCAACATCTCGAACTTTTGTGTCATGATCCTACTAAATTCTTCACAAGTAGATTCGTTAGTAGACCCAAATATGATATCATCAACATAAATTTGGCATACAAACAAATCATTGTCAAGAGTTTTAGTGAATAGAGTAGGATCGGCTTTTCCGACTTTGAAGCCATTAGCAATAAGGAAATCCCTAAGGCATTCATACCATGCTCTTGGGGCTTGCTTGAGCCCGTAAAGCGCCTTAGAGAGCTTATAGACATGGTTAGGATACTCACTGTCTTCAAAGCCGGGAGGTTGCTCAACATAGACCTCTTCCTTGATTGGTCCATTGAGGAAGGCACTTTTCACGTCCATTTGATAAAGCTTAAAGCCATGGTAAGTAGCATAGGCTAATAATATACGAATTGACTCAAGCCTAGCTACGGGTGCATAGGTTTCACCGAAATCCAAACCTTCGACTTGGGAGTATCCCTTGGCCACAAGTCGAGCTTTGTTCCTTATCACCACACCATGCTCATCTTGCTTGTTGCGGAAGACCCATTTGGTTCCTACAACATTTTGGTTAGGACGTGGAACTAAATGCCATACCTCATTCCTAGTGAAGTTGTTGAGCTCTTCTTGCATCGCCACCACCCAATCCGAATCTTGTAGTGCTTCCTCTACCCTGTGTGGCTCAATAGAGGAAACAAACGAGTAATGTTCACAAAAATGTGCAACACGAGATCTAGTAGTTACCCCCTTATGAATGTCGCCGAGGATGGTGTCGACGGGGTGATCTCGTTGGATTGCTTGGTGGACTCTTGGGTGTGGCGGCCTTTGTTCCTCTTCCTCCTTGTCTTCCTCATTTGCATCTCCCCCTTGATCATTGCCATCATCTTGAGGTGGCTCAATTGCTTGATCTTCTACTTCATCAACTTGAGCCTCATCCTCATTTTGAGTTGGTGGAGATGCTCGCGTGGAGGAGGATGGTTGATCTTGTGCTTTTGGAAGCTCTTCGGATTCCTTAGGACACACATCCCCAATGGACATGTTCCTTAGCGCGATGCACGGAGCCTCTTCATCACCTATCTCATCAAGATCAACTTGCTCTACTTGAGAGCCGTTAGTTTCATCAAACACAACGTCACATGAGACTTCAACTAGTCCAGTGGACTTGTTAAAGACCCTATATGCCCTTGTGTTTGAGTCATAACCAAGTAAAAAGCCTTCCACAGTCTTAGGAGCAAATTTAGATTTTCTACCTCTTTTAATAAGAATAAAGCATTTGCTACCAAAGACTCTAAAATATGAAATGTTGGGCTTTTTACCGGTTAGGAGTTCATATGATGTCTTCTTGAGGATTCGGTGTAGATACAACCGGTTGATGGCGTAGCAAGCGGTGTTGACCGCCTCGGCCCAAAACGGATCCGAAGTCTTGTACTCATCAAGCATGGTCCTTGCCATGTCTAATAGAGTTCGATTCTTCCTCTCCACTACACCATTTTGTTGTGGGGTGTAGGGAGAAGAGAACTCATGCTTGATGCCCTCTTCCTCAAGAAAGCCTTCGATTTGAGAGTTCTTGAACTCCGTCCCGTTGTCGCTTCTTATTTTCTTGATCCTTAAGCCAAACTCATTTTGAGCCCGTCTCAAGAATCCCTTTAAGGTCTCTTGGGTTTGAGATTTTTCCTGTAAAAAGAATACCCAAGTGAAGCGAGAATAATCATCCACTATTACAAGACAATACTTACTCCCGCCGATGCTTATGTAAGCAATCAGGCCGAATAGGTCCATGTGTAGGAGCTCCAGTGGTCTTTCGGTCGTCATGATGTTCTTGTGTGGATGATGGGCTCCAACTTGCTTTCCTACCTGACATGCACTACAAATCCTGTCTTTCTCAAAATGAACATTTGTTAGTCCTAAAATGTGTTCTCCCTTTAGAAGCTTATGAAGATTCTTCATCCCAACATGGGCTAGTCGGCGGTGCCAGAGCCAACCCATGTTAGTCTTAGCAATTAAGCATGTGTCGAGTTCAGCTCTATCAAAATCTTCTAAGTATAGCTGACCCTCTAACACACCCTTAAATGCTATTGAATCATCACTTCTTCTAAAGACAGTGACACCTACATCAGTAAATAGACAGTTGTAGCCCATTTGACATAATTGTGAAACGGAAAGCAAATTGTAATCTAAAGAATCTACAAGAAAAACATTGGAAATTGAATGGTCAGGAGATATAGCAATTTTACCAAGACCTTTGACCAAACCTTGATTTCCATCCCCGAATGTGATAGCTCGTTGGGGATCTTGGTTTTTCTCATAGGAGGAGAACATCCTTTTCTCCACTGTCATATGGTTTGTGCACCCGCTGTCGAGTATCCAACTTGAGCCCCCGGATGCATAAACCTACAAAACAATTTTAGTTCTTGACTTTAGGTACCCAAACGGTTTTGGGTCCTTTGGCATTAGAAACAAGAACTTTGGGTATCCAATCACAAGTCTTTGACCCCTTGTGTTTGCCCCCAACAAACTTGGCAACTACCTTGCCGGATTTGTTAGTCAAAACATAAGATGCATCAAAAGTTTTAAAAGAAATATCATGATCATTTGATGCAATAGGAGTTTTCTTCTTAGGCAACTTAGCACGGGTTGGTTGCCTAGAGCTAGATGTCTCACCCTTATACATAAAAGCATGATTAGGGCCAGAGTGAGACTTCCTTGAGTGAATTCTCCTAATTTTGTCCTCGGGATAACCGGCAGGGTATAAAATGTAACCCTCGTTATCCTGAGGCATGGGAGCCTTGCCCTTAACAAAGTTGGACAATCTTTTAGGAGGGGCATTAAGTTTGACATTGTCTCCCCTTTGAAAGCCAATGCCATCCTTGATGCCCGGGCGTCTCCCATTATAGAGCATACTTCTAGCAAATTTAAACTTTTCATTTTCTAAGTTATGCTCGACAATTTTAGCATCTAATTTTGCTATATGATCATTTTGTTGTTTAATCAAAATCATGTGATCATGAATAGCATCAACATCAATATCTCTACATCTAGTACAAATAGTGACATGCTCAATGGTAGATGTAGATGGTTTGCAAGAATTAAGTTCAACAATCTTAGCACGTAATATATCATTCTTATCTCTAAGATCGGAAATTGTAACTTTGCAAACATCAAAATCTTTAGCCTTAGCAATCAAGTTTTCATTTTCTAATCTAAGGCTAGCAAGAGATACATTCAATTCTTCAATCTTAGCAAGTAAATCATCATTATTGTTTCTAAGATTGGGAATTGAAATATCACAAACATGAGAATCAACCTTAGCATTTAAACTAGCATTTTCATTTCTAAGGTTGTCAATCATCTCATGGCAAGTGCTTAGCTCACTAGATAGTTTTTGACATTTTTCTACTTCTAGAGCATAAGCATTTTTAACATTAACATGCTTCTTATTTTCTTTAATAAGGAAGTCCACTTGAGTGTCCAAGAGATCATCCTTTTCATGAATGGCACTAATCAATTCATTAAGTTTTTCCTTTTGTTGCATGTTGAGGTTGGCAAAAAGAGATCGCAAGTTATCCTCCTCATCACTAGCATTATCATCACTAGAAGACTCATATTTAGTGGAGGAGTTAGATTTAACCTTCTTCCGTTTGCCGTCCTTTGCCATGAGGCACTTGTGGCCGACGTTGGGGAAGAGGAGTCCCTTGGTGACGGCGATGTTGGCGGCGTCCTCGTCGTCTGAGGAGTCGCTTGAGCTCTCGTCGGAGTCCCACTCCCGACAAACATGGGCATCGCCGCCCTTCTTCTTGTAGTACCTCTTCTTTTCTCTCCTCTTGCCCTTCTTGTCGTTATCCCTGTCACTGTCACTTGATAATGGACATTTTGCAATAAAGTGACCGGGCTTACCACACTTGTAGCAAACTTTCTTGGAGCGGGACTTGTAGTCTTTCCCCCTCCTTTGCTTGAGGATTTGGCGGAAGCTCTTGATGACGAGCGCCATTTCCTCATTGTCGAGCTTGGAGGCGTCGATTGGTTGTCTACTTGGTGTAGACTCCTCCTTCTTTTCCTCTGTCACCTTGAATGCGACGGGTTGAGCTTCGGATGTGGAGGGATCATCAAGCTCGTTGATCTCCCTCGAGCCTTCGATCATGCACTCAAAACTTACAAAATTCCCGATAACTTCCTCTGGGGTCATTTTAGTATATCTAGGATTACCACGAATTAATTGAACTTGAGTGGGGTTAAGGAAAATGAGAGATCTTAGAATAACCTTAACCACTTCGTGGTCGTCCCACTTCTTGCTCCCGAGGTTGCGCACTTGGTTCACCAAGGTCTTGAGCCGGTTGTACATGTGTTGTGGCTCTTCCCCTTTGCGAAGCCGGAACCGACCGAGCTCCCCCTCGATCGTTTCCCGCTTGGTGATCTTTGTGAGCTCATCTCCCTCGTGCGCGGTTTTGAGCACATCCCAAACCTCCTTGGCGCTCTTCAACCCTTGAACTTTGTTATACTCCTCTCTACTTAAAGAGGCGAGTAGTATTGTTGTTTCTTGAGAGTTGAAGTGCTCGATTTGGGCCACCTCATCCTCATCATAGTCTTCATCCCCTACGGACGGTACCTGTGCACCAAACTCAACAACATCCCATATACTTTTGTGGAGCGAGGTTAGATGAAATCGCATTAAATCGCTCCACCTAGCGTAATATTCACCATCAAAAGTTGGTGGTTTGCCTAATGGGACGGAAAGTAAAGGTGTATGTTTAGAAATGCGAGGGTAGCTTAGGGGAATCTTACTATACTTCTTACGCTCTTGGCGTTTAGAAGTGACGGACGCCGCGTCGGAGCCGGAGGTGGATGTTGATGAAGTGTCGGTCTCGTAGTAGACGACTTTCCTCATCCTCTTGTGCTTGTCCCCACTCCGATGCGGCTTGTGAGAGGAAGATTTCTCCTTCTTCTCTTTGTGGTGAGAAGAAGATTTCTTCTCCTTCCCTTTGTTGGAGGAGCTCTTCTTCTTCTCCTTCCTCTTAGTGCGGGACTCTTCCGATGAAGTGCTCCCGTGGCTTGTAGTGGGCTTTTCGCCGGTCTCCATCTCCTTCTTGGCGTGATCTCCCGACATTACTTCGAGCGGTTAGGCTCTAATGAAGAACCTGGCTTTGATACCAATTGATAGTCGCCTAGAGGGGGGGTGAATAGGGCGAAACTGAAATTTACAAATATAAACACAACTACAAGCCGGGTTAGCGTTAGAAATATGAAACCGAGTCCGCGAGAGAGGGTGGAAAACAAATCGCAAGCAAATGAAGAGTGTGACACGCGGATTTGTTTTACCGAGGTTCGGTACTCTCAAACCTACTCCCCGTTGAGGAGGCCACAAAGGTCGGGTCTCTTTCAACCCTTCCCTCTCTCAAACGATCCCACGGATCGAGTGAGCTTTCTCTTCTCAATCACTTGGAACACAAAGTTCCCACAAGGACCACCACAAGTTTTGTGTCTCTTGCCTCAATTACAAGTGAGTTTGATCGCAATGAAGGAATCAAGAAAGAAGAAAGCAATCCAAGCGCAAGAGCTCGAAAGAACACAAGCAAATCTCTCTCTCTAGTCACTAGGGCGTTGTGTGGAATTTGGAGAGGATTTGATCTCTTTGGTGTGTCTAGAATTGAATGCTAGAGCTCTTTGTAAGTAGTTGGGAAGTGGAAAACTTGGATGCAATGAATGGTTGGGTGGTTGGGGTATTTATAGCCCCAACCACCAAAATAACCGTTGGTGGAGGCTGTCTGTTCGATGGCGCACCGGACAGTCCGGTGCACACCGGACATGTCCGGTGCCCCTGCCACGTCACAAGTGCCGTTGGAATCTGACCGTTGGAGTTCTGACTTCTGGGCCCGCCTCGATGTCCGGTGGCGCACCGGACATGCACTGTTCACTGTCCGGTGCGCAGGCATGGGCGACTCTTACTTCTGCGCGCGCTGCGCGCGCATTAAATGCATCGCAGGTAGCCGTTGGCGCCGAAGTAGCCTTTGCTCCGTGGATGCACCGGACAGTCCGGTGCACACCGGACATGTCCGGTGAATTATAGCGGAGCAGCCGCTCTGATTTCCCGAGGCTGGCGAGTTCCTGAGCTGCGTCCCGTTGGAGCACCGGACACCGTCCGGTGTACACCGGACAGTCCGGTGAATTATAGCGCGCCGGCTCTGGAGAATTCCCGAAGGCGACGAGTTCGCGTTGAAGTCCTGTGGTGCACCGGACACTGTCTGGTGGTGCACCGGACAGTCCGGTGCGCCAGACCAGAGGAGCCTTCGGTTGCTCCTTTGCTCTTTTGTTGAACCCAACACTTGGTCTTTTTATTGGCTAAGTGTGAACCTTTTGCACCTGTATAACTTATACACTAGAACAAACTAGTTAGTCCAAAGATTTGTGTTGGGCAATTCAACCACCAAAATTATATAGGAACTAGGTGTAAGCCTAATTCCCTTTCAATGGTCTCCACCAGAAATCCAAGAATGTGATCTATGGCAAGGAAACATATGTGGGGTGAGGTGTTATGAGCGTCTGGTCGATGATCAATGGCCACACAACCCCCATTTTTGTCAAAAATAGTCATGAATGACCATTTTCAATAATACCGAAGGCTAACACCTACGGATTTTTGAGCAAGAAATGGTCTCCACCAGAAATCCAAGAATGTGATCTATGGCAAGGAAACATATGTGGGGTGAGGTGTATGAGCCTCTGGTCGATGATCAATGGCCACACAACCCCCATTTTGCCGAAAATAGCCATGAATGACCATTTACAATAATACCGAAGGCTAACACGTACGAGTTTTTAACCAATAAATGGTCTCCACGAGAAATCCAAGATTATGATCTATGGCAAGAAAACATATGTGGGGTGAAGTGTACGAGCCTCTGGTCGATGATCAATGGCAACACAACCCCCATTTTTGTCGAAAATAGCCATGAGCGACCATTTTCAATAATACTAGAGGCTAACACCTACGGATTTTAGACCAAGAAATGGTCTCCACCAGAAATCCAAGAATGTGATCTACGACAAGGAAACATATGTGGGGTGAGGTGTATGAGCCTCTAGTCGATGATCAATGGCCACACAACTCCCATTTTGCCGAAAATAGCCATGAATGACCGTTTTCAATAATATCAAAGGCTAACACCTACGGATTTTTGACCAAGAAATGGTCTCCACCAGAAATCCAAGAATGTGAACTATGGCAAGGAAACATATGTGGGGTGAGGTGTATGAGCCTCTGGTCGATGATAAATGGCCACACAACCCCCATTTTTTTATGAAAATAGCCATGAGCGGCCTTGAAAATAGCCATGAGCGACCATTTTCAATAATACTAGAGGCTAACACCTACGGATTTTAGACCAAAAAATGGTCTCCACCAGAAATCCAAGAATGTGATCTATGGCAAGGAAACATATGTGTAGTGAGGTGTATGAGCCTCTAGTCGATGATCAATGGCCACACAACCCCCATTTTTGTCGAAAATAGCCATGAATGACCATTTTCAATAATACCGAAGGCTAACAGCGACCATTTTCAATAATACTAGAGGCTAAGACCTACGGATTTTTGACCAAGAAATGGTCTCCACCAGAAATCCAAGAATGTGATCTATGGCAAGGAAACATATGTGGGGTGAGGTTTATGAGCCTCTAGTCGATGATAAATGGCCACACAACCCCCATTTTTTATGAGCCTCTGGTCGATGATCAATGGCCACACAACCCCCATTTTTGTCGAAAATAGCCATGAATGACCATTTACAATAATACCGAAGGCTAACACCTACGGATTTTTGACCAAGAAATGGTCTCCACCAGAAATCCAAGAATGTGATCTATGGCAAGGAAACATATGTGGGGTGAGGTGTATGAGCCTATGGTCGATGATCAATGGCCACACAACCCCCATTTTGCCGAAAATAGCCATGAATGAGCATTTTCAATAATACCGAAGGCTAAGACCTACGGATTTTTGACCAAGAAATGGTCTCCACCAGAAATCCAAGAATGTGATCTATGGCAAGGAAACATATGTGGGGTGAGGTGTATGAGCCTCTGGTCGATGATCAATGGCCACACAACCCCCATTTTTGTCGAAATAGCCATGAACGACCATTTTCAATAATACCAGAGGCTAACACCTTACGGATTTTTAACCAAGAAATGGGGGGTTGTGTGGCCATTGATCATCGACCAGACGCTCATACACCTCACCCCACATATGTTACCTTGCCATAGATCACATTCTTGGATTTCTGGTGGAGACCATTTCTTGGTCAAAAATCCGTAGGTGTTAGCCTTCGGTATTATTGTAAATGGTCATTCATGGCTATTTTCGACAAAAATGGGGGTTGTGTGGCCATTGATCATCGACCAGAGGCTCATACACCTCACCCCACATATGTTTTCTTGCCATAGATCACATTCTTGGATTTCTGGTGGAGACCATTTCTTGGTCAAAAATCCGTAGGTCTTAGCCTCTAGTATTATTGAAAATGGTCGCTCATGGCTATTTTCGGCAAAAATGGGGTTGTGTGGCCATTGATCATCGACCAAACGCTCATACACCTCACCCCACATATGTTTCCTTGCCATAGAATGACCATTTACAATAATACCGAAGGCTAACACCTACGGATTTTTGACCAAGAAATGGTCTCCACCAGAAATCCAAGAATGTGATCTATGGCAAGGAAAGATATGTGGGGTGAGGTGTATGAGCCTCTAGTCGATGATCAATGGCCACACAACCCCCATTTTTGTCGAAAATAGCCATGAATGACCATTTTCAATAATACCGAAGGCTAGCACGTACGAGTTTTTAACCAAGAAATGGTTTCCACCAGAAATCCAAGAATGTAATCTATGGTGTGATCTATGGCAAGGAAACATATGTGGGGTGAGGTGTATGAGCCTCTGGTCGACGATCAATGGCCACACAACCCTAATTTTTGTCGAAAATAGCCATGAACGACCATTTTCAATGACACTGAAGGCTAACACCTACGGATTTTTGACCAAGAAATGGTCTCCACCATAAATACAAGAATGTGATCTATGGCAAGGAAACATATGTGGGGTGAGGTGTATGAGCGTCTAGTCGATGATCAATGGCCACACAACCCCCATTTTTGTCGAAAATAGCCATGAATGACCATTTTCAAAAATACCGGAGGCTAACACATTCGGATTTTTGACCAAGAAATGGTCTCCACCAGAAATCCAAGAATGTGATCTATGGCAAGGAAACATATGTGGGGTGAGGTGTATGAGCCTCTAGTCGACGATCAATGGCCACACAACCCCCATTTTTTATGAAAATAGCCATGACGCGACCTTGAAAATAGCCATGAGCGACCTTGAAAATAGCCATGAACGACCATTTTCAATAATACCGAAGGCTAACACGTACGAGTTTTTAACCAAGAAATGGTTTCCACCAGAAATCCAAGAATGTAATCTATGGCAAGGAAACATATGTGGGTGAGGTTTATGAGCCTCTATTCGATGATAAATGGCCACACAACCCCCATTTTTTATGAAAATAGCCATGAGCGACCTTGAAAATAGCCATGAGCGACCATTTTCAATAATACTAGAGGCTAACACCTACGGATTTTAGACCAAGAAATGGTCTCCACCAGAAATCCAAGAATGTGATCTATGGCAAGGAAACATATGTGTAGTGAGGTGTATGAGCCTCTAGTCGATGATCAATGGCCACACAACCCCCATTTTTGTCGAAAATAGCCATGAATGACCATTTTCAATAATACCGAAGGCTAACAGCGACCATTTTCAATAATACTAGAGGCTAAGACCTACGGATTTTTGTCCAAGAAATGGTCTCCACCAGAAATCCAAGAATGTGATCTATGGCAAGGAAACATATGTGGGGTGAGGTTTATGAGCCTCTAGTCGATGATAAATGGCCACACAACCCCCATTTTTTATGAGCCTCTGGTCGATGATTAATGGCCACACAACCCCCATTTTTGTCGAAAATAGCCATGAATGACCATTTACAATAATACCGAAGGCTAACACCTACGGATTTTTGACCAAGAAATGGTCTCCACCAGAAATCCAAGAATGTGATCTATGGCAAGGGAAACATATGTGGGGTGAGGTGTATGAGCCTATGGTCGATGATCAATGGCCACACAACCCCCATTTTGCCGAAAATAGCCATGAATGACCATTTTCAATAATACCGAAGGCTAAGACCTACGAATTTTTGACCAAGAAATGGTCTCCACCAGAAATCCAAGAATGTGATCTATGGCAAGGAAACATATGTGGGGTGAGGTGTATGAGCCTCTGGTCGATGATCAATGGCCACACAACCCCCATTTTTGTCGAAAATAGCCATGAACGACCATTTTCAATAATACCGAAGGCTAACACCTACGGATTTTTGACCAAGAAATGGTCTCCACCAGAAATCCAAGAATGTGATCTATGGCAAGGAAACATATGTGGGGTGAGGTGTATGAGCCTCTGGTCGACGATCAATGGCCACACAACCCTAATTTTTGTCGAAAATAGCCATGAACGACCATTTTCAATGACACTGAAGGCTAACACCTACAAATTTTTGACCAAGAAATGGTCTCCACCATAAATCCAAGAATGTGATCTATGGCAAGGAAACATATGTGGGGTGAGGTGTATGAGCCTCTAGTCGACGATCAATGGCCGCACAACCCCCATTTTGCCGAAAATAGCCATGAACGACCATTTTCAAAAATACCAAAGGCTAACACCAACGTATTTTTGACCAAGAAATGGTCTCCACCAGAAATCCAAGAATGTGATCTATGGCAAGGAAACATATGTGGGGTGAGGTGTACGAGCCTCTGGTCGATGATCAATGGCCACAGAACCCCCATTTTGCAGAAAATAGCCATGAATGACCATTTACAATAATACGAAGGCTAACACCTACAGATTTTTGACCAAGAAATGGTCTCCACCAGAAATCCAAGAATGTGATCTATGGCAAGGAAACATATGTGGGGTGAGGTGTATGAGCCTCTAGTCGATGATCAATGGCCACACAACCCCCATTTTTGTCGAAAATAGCCATGAACGACCATTTTCAATAATACCGAAGGCTAACACCTACGGATTTTTGACCAAGAAATGGTCCATTTTGCCGAAAATAGCCATGAATGACCATTTACAATAATACCGAAGGCTAACACCTACGGATTTTTGACCAAGAAATGGTCTCCACCAGAAATCCAAGAATGTGATCTATGGCAAGGAAACATATGTGGGGTGAGATTTATGAGCCTCTAGTCGATGATAAATGGCCACACAACCCCCATTTTTTTATGAAAATAGCCATGAGCGACCATTTTCAATAATATTAGAGGCTAAGACCTACGGATTTTTGACCAAGAAATGGTCTCCACCAGAAATCCAAGAATGTGATCTACGACAAGGAAACATATGTGGGGTGAGGTGTATGAGCGTCTGGTCGATGATCAATGGCCACACAACCCCCATTTTTGTCGAAAATAGCCATGAACGACCATTTTCAATAATACAGAAGGGTAACACCTACGGATTTTTGACCAAGAAATCGTCTCCACCAGAAATCCAAGAATGTGATCTATGGCAAGGAAAACATATGTGTAGTGAGGTGTACGAGCCTCTGGTCAATGATCAATGGCCACACAACCCCCATTTTTGTCGAAAATAGCCATGAACGACCATTTTCAATAATATCGAAGGCTAACACCTACGGATTTTTGACCAAGAAATGGTCTCCACCAGAAATCCAAGAATATTAGAGGCTAAGACCATTTCTTGGTCAAAAATCCGTACGTGTTAGCCTCTAGTATTATTGAAAATGGTCGCTCATGGCTATTTTCAAGGTCGCTCATGGCTATTTTCATAAAAATGGGGGTTGTGTGGCCATTTATCATGGACTAGAGGCTCATAAACCTCGCCCCACATATGTTTCCTTGCCATAGATCACATTCTTGGATTTCTGGTGGAGATCATTTCTTGGTTAAAAACTCGTACGTGTTAGCCTTCGGTATTATTGAAAATGGTCGTTCATGGCTATTTTCGGCAAAATGGGGGTTGTGTGGCCATTCATTATCGACCAGAGGCTCGTACACCTCACCCCACATATGTTTCCTTTCCATAGATCACATTCTTGGATTTCTGGTGGAGACCATTTCTTGGTCAAAAATCCGTAGGTGTTAGCCTTCTGTATTATTGAAAATGGTCGTTCATGGCTATTTTCGACAAAAATGGGGGTTGTGTGGCCATGATCATCGACCCAGACGCTCATACACCTCACCCCACATATGTTTCCTTGCCATAGATCACATTCTTGGATTTCTGGTGGAGACCATTTCTTGGTCAAAAATCCGTAGGTCTTAGCCTCTAGTATTATTGAAAATGGTCATGTTAGCCTTCGGTATTATTGAAAATGGTCATTCATGGCTATTTTCGACAAAAATTGGGGTTGTGTGGCCATTGATCATCGACCAGAGGCTCATACACCTCACCCCACATATGTTTCCTTGCCATAGATCACATTCTTGGATTTCTGGTGGAGACCATTTCTTGGTCAAAAATCCGTAGGTCTTAGCCTCTAGTATTATTGAAAATGGTCGCTCATGGCTATTTTCGGCAAAAATGGGGGTTGTGTGGCCATTGATCATCGACCAGACGCTCATACACCTCACCCCACATATGTTTCCTTGCCATAGAATGACCATTTACAATAATACCGAAGGCTAACACCTACGGATTTTTGACCAAGAAATGGTCTCCACCAGAAATCCAAGAATGTGATCTATGGCAAGGAAACATATGTGGGGTGTGGTGTATGAGCCTCTGGTCGATGATCAATGGCCACACAACCCCCATTTTTGTCGAAAATAGCCATGAATGACCATTTTCAATAATACCGAAGGCTAACACGTACGAGTTTTTTAACCAAGAAATGGTTTCCACCAGAAATCCAAGAATGTGATCTATGGCAAGGAAACATATGTGGGGTGAGGTGTATGAGCGTCTGGTCGATGATCAATGGCCACACAACCCCCATTTTTGTCGAAAATAGCCATGAACGACCTTGAAAATAGCCATGAGCGACCATTTTCAATAATACTAGAGGCCAACACCTATGGATTTTAGACCAAGAAATGGTCTCCACCAGAAATCCAAGAATGTGATCTATGACAAGGAAACATATGTGGGGTGAGGTGTATGAGCGTCTGGTCGATGATCAATGGCCACACAACCCCCATTTTTGTCGAAAATAGCCATGAACGACCATTTTCAATAATACCGAAGGCTAACACCTACGGATTTTTGACCAAGAAATGGTCTCCACCAGAAATCCAAGAATGTGATCTATGGCAAGGAAACATATGTGGGGTGAGGTGTATGAGCCTCTAGTCGATGATCAATGGCCAGACAACCCCCATTTTTGTCGAAAATAGCCATGAATGACCATTTTCAAAAATACCAAAGGCTAACACGTACGGATTTTTTGACCAAGAAATGGTCTCCACCAGAAATCCAAGAATGTGATCTATGGCAAGGAAACATATGTGGGGTGAGGTGTACAAGCCTCTGGTCGATGATCAATGGCCACACAACCCCCATTTTGCCGAAACTAGCCATGAATGACCATTTTCAATAATACCAAAGGCTAACACGTACGAGTTTTTAACCAAGAAATGGTTTCCACCAGAAATCCAAGAATGTAATCTATGGCAAGGAAACATATGTGGGGTGAGGTTTATAAGCCTCTAGTCGATGATAAATGGCCACACAACCCCCATTTTTTATGAAAATAGCCATGAGCGACCTTGAAAATAGCCATGAGCGACCATTTTCAATAATACTAGAGGCTAACACCTACGGATTTTAGACCAAGGAATGGTCTCCACCAGAAATCCAAGAATGTGATCTATGGCAAGGAAACATTTGTGGGGTGAGGTGTATGAGTGTCTGGTCGATGATCAATGGCCACACAACCCCCCTATTTTTGTAGAAAATAGCATGAACGACCATTTTCAATAATACCGAAGGCTAACACCTACGGATTTTTGACCAAGAAATGGTCTCCACCAGAAATCCAAGAATGTGATCTATGGCAAGGAAACATATGTGGGGTGAGGTGTATGAGCCTCTGGTCGATGATCAATGGCCACACAACCCCCATTTTTGTCGAAAATAGCCATGAACGACCATTTTCAATAATATTAGAGGCTAAGACCTACGGATTTTTGACCAAGAAATGGTCTCCACCAGAAATCCAAGAATGTGATCTATGGCAAGGAAACATATGTGGGGTGAGGTGTATGAGCCTCTGGTCGATGATCAATGGCCACACAACCCCCATTTTTGTCGAAAATAGCCGATGAACGACCATTTTCAATAATATCGAAGGCTAACACCTACGGATTTTTGACCAAGAAATGGTCTCCACCAGAAATCCAAGAATGTGATCTACGACAAGGAAACATATGTGGGGTGAGGTGTATGAGCCTCTGGTCGACGATCAATGGCCACACAACCCCCATTTTGCCGAAAATAGCCATGAATGACCATTTTCAATAATACCGAAGGCTAACACGTACGAGTTTTTAACCAAGAAATGCTTTCCACCAGAAATCCAAGAATGTAAATCTATGGCAAGGAAACACTATGTGGGGTGAGGTTTATGAGCCTCTAGTCGATGATAAATGGCCACACAACCCCCATTTTTTATGAAAATAGCCATGAGCGACCATTTTCACTAATACTAGAGGCAACACCTACGGATTTTTAGACCAAGAAATGGTCTCCACCAGAAATCCAAGAATGTGATCTATGGCAAGGGAAACATATGTGGGGTGAGGTGTATGAGCCTCTAGTCGATGATCAATGGCCACACAACCCCCATTTTTGCGAAAATAGCCATGAATGACCATTTTCAATAATACCGAAGGCTAACACCTACGGATTTTTGACCAAGAAATGGTCTCCACCAGAAATCCACTGAATGGATTTATGGCAAGGAAACATATGTGGGGTGAGGTGTATGAGCCTCGCTGGTCGACGATCAATGGTCCACACAACCCTAATTTTTGTCGAAAATAGCCATGAACGACCATTTTCAATGACACTGAAGGCTAACACCTACGGATTTTTGACCAAGAAATGGTCTCCACCATAAATCCAAGAATGTGATCTATGGCAAGGAAACATATGTGTAGTGAGGTGTATGAGCCTCTGGTCGAAGATCAATGGCCACACAACCCCCATTTTTGTCGAAAATAGCCATGAATGACCATTTTCAAAAATACCAAAGG
>NW_023367310.1:0-36626 GCF_902167145.1 Zea mays
TAATACCGAAGGCTAACACGTACGAGTTTTTGACCAAGAAATGGTCTCCACCAGAAATCCAAGAATGTGATCTATGGCAAGGAAACATATGTGGGGTGAGGTTTATGAGCCTCTAGTCGATGATAAATGGCCACACAACCCCCATTTTTTATGAAAATAGCCATGAGCGACCTTGAAAATAGCCATGAGCGACCATTTTCAATAATACTAGAGGCTAACACCTACGGATTTTAGACCAAGAAATGGTCTCCACCAGAAATCCAAGAATGTGATCTATGGCAAGGAAACATATGTGGGTGTCGAAAATAGCCATGAACGACCATTTTCAATAATACCGAAGGCTAACACCTACGGATTTTTGACCAAGAAATGGTCTCCACCAGAAATCCAAGAATGTAATCTATGGCAAGGAAACATATGTGGGGTGAGGTTTATGAGCCTCTAGTCGATGATAAATGGCCACACAACCCCCATTTTTTATGAAAATAGCCATGAGCGACCATTTTCAATAATACTAGAGGCTAAGACCTACGGATTTTTGACCAAGAAATGGTTGAAAGGGAATTAGGCTTACACCTAGTTCCTATATAATTTTGGTGGTTGAATTGCCCAACACAAACAATTGGACTGACTAGTTTTGCTCTAGATTATATGTTCTACAGGTGCCAAAGGTTCATCTATAACCATACTAAATCGACTGTCCGAAATACCGTAGATTATTCCGGACAGGAGAAGCTTTTTGGAAAAACAGGCCAAGCGCGGACTGTCCGGGCCCTTGCGGCGGACCGTCCGCGACACAAGGATGTCACTCGGCCAGAACCAATGCAAAAATCGAAGTCTACACTATGGACTGTCCGGAGGAAAAGCAAAGACCGTCCGAGCCCTTGCGCGGACCGTCCGGCCTCTGGCGCGGACCGTCCGGTAGGTGAGAAACCGAAAAACCCGAAGGTGACGGGTTCGGAGAAATGAATTATAGCGGGTTCGCGGACCGTCCGGGCCAGGATCGCGGACCGTCCGCGACTGGGTCTGTCTGACATCTGACAACGCATTAAATGCAATATAGCCGTTGATATAGCCGTTACTGCTGACCGTTGCATTTTCAGCCGTTGATCTACTGGGGCGGACCGTCCGGACCTGGCACGCGGACCGTCCGCGCTCAGCAGAATGGAGCAACGGCTAGGAAGTGGTTGGTGGCTATAAATACAACCCCAACCACCTCCATTCACTTCATCCAAGCATTCCAACCTTCAACATTCAATACAAGAGCTAGCATTCCATTCCAAGACACATTCAAAGCCTCCATCTCTCCAAGTTTCACAATTGAGAAAAGAGATCATTAGTGATTAGTGACTTGAGAGAGAAAGTGATCCGTGTGTTATTCGTCGCTCTTGTCGCTTGGCCTTTTTGCAATCGTGCTTTCTTGATTCTTTCATTACGATCAAGCACTCACTTGTAATCGAGGCAAGAGGCACCAATTGTGTGGTGGCCCTTGTGGGAACTTTGTGTTCCAAGTGATTGAGAAGAGAAAGCTCACTCGATCCGTGGGATCGTTTGAGAGAGGGAAGGGTTGAAAGAGACCCGGCCTTTGTGGCCTCCTCAACGGGGAGTAGGTTTGCAAGAACCGAACCTCGGTAAAACAAATCCGCGTGTCACACTCTTCATTTGCTTGCGATTTGTTTTCCACCCTCTCTCGCGGACTCGTTTCTTTATTACTAACGCTAACCCGGCTTGTAGTTGTGTTTATATTTGTAAATTTCAGTTTCGCCCTATTCACCCCCCCTCTAGGCGACTTTCAATTGGTATCAAAGCTCGGTGCTTCATTAGAGCCTAACCGCTCGAAGTGATGTCGGGAGATCACGCCAAGAAGGAGATGGAGACCGGCGAAAAGCCCACTACAAGCCACGGGAGCACTTCATCGGAAGAGTCCCGCACCAAAAGGAGGGAGAAGAAGAAGAGCTCCTCCAACAAAGGGAAGGAGAAGAAATCTTCTTCTCACCACAAAGAGAAGAAGGAAAAATCTTCTTCCCACAAGCCGCATCGAAGCGGGGACAAGCAAAAGAGGATGAGGAAAGTGGTCTACTACGAGACCGACACTTCATCAACATCAACCTCCGACTCCGATGCGCCCTCCGTAACTTCTAAACGCCAAGAGCGTAAGAAGTTTAGTAAGATCCCCCTACACTATTCTCGCATTTCTAAACATGCACCTCTACTTTCCGTCCCATTAGGCAAACCACCAACTTTTGATGGTGAAGATTATGCTAGGTGGAGTGATTTAATGAGATTTCATCTAACCTCACTCCACAAAAGTATATGGGATGTTGTTGAGTTTGGTGCACAGGTACCGTCAGTAGGGGATAAAGACTATGACGAGGATGAGGTGGCCCAAATCGAGCACTTCAACTCTCAAGCGACAACAATACTCCTCGCCTCTTTGAGTAGAGAGGAGTATAACAAAGTTCAAGGGTTGAAGAGCGCCAAGGAGGTTTGGGATGTGCTCAAAACCGCGCACGAGGGAGACGAGCTCACCAAGATCACCAAGCGGGAAACGATCGAGGGGGAGCTCGGTCGGTTCCGGCTTCGCAAAGGGGAGGAGCCACAACATATGTACAACCGGCTCAAGACCTTGGTGAACCAAGTGCGCAACCTCGGGAGCGTAAAGTGGGATGACCACGAGGTGGTTAAGGTTATTCTAAGATCTCTTATTTTCCTTAACCCTACTCAAGTTCAATTAATTCATGGTAATCGTAGATATACTAAAATGACCCCCGAGGAAGTTATCGGGCATTTTGTAAGTTTTGAGTGCATGGTCGAAGGCTCAAGGAAGATCAACGAGCTTGATGATCCATCTACATCCGAAGCTCAACCCGTCGCATTCAAAGCGACGGAAGAAAAGAAGGAGGAGTCTACACCAAATCGACAACCAATAGACGCCTCCAAGCTTGACAATGAAGAAATGGCGCTAGTCATCAAGAGCTTCCGCCAAATCCTCAAACAGAGGAGGGGGAAAGACTACAAGTCCCGCTCCAAGAAGGTTTGCTACAAATGTGGTAAGCCCGGTCATTTTATTGCTAAATGTCCTATATCAAGTGACAGTGACCGAGGCAACGACAAGAAAGGGAGAAGAAAGGAGAAGAAGAGGTACTACAAGAAGAAGGGCGGAGATGCCCATGTTTGTCGGGAGTGGGATTCCGACGAAAGCTCAAGCGACTCCTCCGACGACGAGGACGCCGCCAACATCGCCGTCACCAAGGGACTTCTCTTCCCAAACGTCGGCCACAAGTGCCTCATGGCAAAGGACGGCAAAAAGAAGGTAAAATCCAAATCATCCACTAAATATGAGTCTTCTAGTGATGATAATGCTAGTGATGAGGAGGATAACTTGCGCTCTCTTTTTGCCAACCTCAACATGCAACAAAAAGAAAAACTTAATGAATTGATTAGTGCCATTCATGAAAAGGATGATCTCTTGGACACCCAAGAGGACTTCCTTATTAAAGAAAATAAGAAGCATGTTAAGGTTAAAAATGCTTATGCTCTAGAAGTAGAAAAATGTGAAAAATTATCTAGTGAGCTAAGCACTTGCCGTGAGATGATTGACAACCTTAGGAATGAAAATGCTAGTTTAAATAAGGTTGATTCACATGTTTGCAATGTTTCAATTCCCAATCCTAGAGATAATAATGATGATTTGCTTGCTAGGATTGATGAATTAAACATTTCCCTTGCTAGCCTTAGAGATGAAAATAAAAAATTGCTTGCTAAGGCTAAAGATTTTGATGTTTGCAAAATTACAATTTCCGATCTTAGAGATAAGAATGATATACTTCATGCTAAGATTGTTGAACTTAATTCTTGCAAACCCTCTACATCTACCATTGAGCATGTCACTATTTGCACTAGATGTAGAGATATTGATGTAGATGCTATTCATGATCACATGATTTTAATTAAACAACAAAATGATCATATAGCTAAATTAGATGCTAAAATTGCCGAGCACAACCTAGAAAATGAGAAATTTAAATTTGCTCGTAGCATGCTTTATAATGGGAGACGCCCTGGCATCAAGGATGGCATTGGCTTCCAAAGGGGAGACAATGTCAAACTTAATGCCCCTCCTAAAAGATTGTCCAATTTTGTTAAGGGCAAGGCTCCCATGCCTCAGGATAACGAGGGTTACATTTTATACCCTGCCGGTTATCCCGAGGACAAAATTAGAAAAATTCATTCTAGGAAGTCTCACTCTGGTTCTAACCATGCTTTTATGTATAAGAGTGAGACATCTAGCTCTAGGCAACCAACCCGTGCTAGGTTGTCTAGAAAGAAAACTCCTAGTGCATCAAATGATCAAAACATTTCCTTTAAAACTTTTGATGCATCTTATGTTTTAACTAACAAATCCGGCAAGGTAGTTGCCAAATATGTTGGGGGCAAGCACAAGGGGTCAAAGACTTGTGTTTGGGTACCCAAAGTTCTTGTGTCTAATGCCAAAGGACCCAAAACCATTTGGGTACCTAAAGTCAAGAACTAAACTTGTTTTGTAGGTTTATGCATCCGGGGGCTCAAGTTGGATACTCGACAGCGGGTGCACGAACCACATGACAGGGGAGAAGAAAATGTTCTCCTCCTATGAGAAAAACCAAGATCCCCAACGAGCTATCACATTCGGGGATGGAAATCAAGGTTTGGTCAAAGGTTTGGGTAAAATTGCTATATCTCCGGACCATTCCATTTCCAATGTTTTTCTTGTTGATTCCTTAGATTACAACTTGCTTTCTGTTTCCCAATTATGTCAAATGGGCTACAACTGTCTATTCACTGATATAGGTGTCACTGTCTTTAGAAGAAGTGATGATTCAATAGCATTTAAGGGAGTGTTAGAGGGTCAGCTATACTTGGTAGATTTTGATAGAGCTGAACTCGACACTTGCTTAATTGCTAAGACTAACATGGGTTGGCTCTGGCACCGCCGACTAGCTCATGTTGGGATGAAGAATCTTCATAAGCTTCTAAAGGGAGAACACATTTTAGGACTAACAAATGTTCATTTTGAGAAAGACAGGATTTGTAGCGCATGCCAAGCAGGAAAGCAAGTTGGCTCTCATCATCCGCATAAGAACATAATGACGACCGACAGGCCACTGGAGCTCCTGCACATGGATCTATTCGGCCCAATAGCCTACATAAGCATCGGCGGGAGTAAGTACTGTCTAGTTATTGTGGATGATTATTCTCGCTTCACTTGGGTATTCTTTTTACAGGAAAAATCTCAAACCCAAGAAACCTTAAAGGGATTCTTGAGACGGGCTCAAAATGAGTTCGGCTTAAGGATCAAGAAAATTAGAAGCGACAACGGGACGGAGTTCAAGAACTCTCAAATCGAAGGCTTCCTTGAGGAGGAGGGAATCAAGCATGAGTTCTCTTCTCCCTACACACCTCAACAAAATGGTGTAGTGGAGAGGAAGAATAGAACTCTATTGGACATGGCAAGGACCATGCTTGATGAGTACAAGACTTCGGATCGGTTTTGGGCCGAGGCGGTCAACACCGCTTGCTACGCCATCAACCGGTTATATCTTCACCGAATCCTCAAGAAGACATCGTATGAACTCCTAACCGGTAAAAAGCCCAACATTTCATATTTTAGAGTCTTTGGTAGCAAATGCTTTATTCTAGTTAAAAGAGGTAGAAAATCTAAATTTGCTCCTAAGACTGTAGAAGGCTTTTTACTTGGTTATGACTCAAACACAAGGGCATATAGGGTCTTTAACAAGTCCACCGGACTAGTTGAAGTCTCATGTGACGTTGTGTTTGATGAAACTAACGGCTCTCAAGTAGAGCATGTTGATCTTGATGAGATAGGTGATGACGAGGCTCCGTGCATCGCGTTAAGGAACATGTCCATCGGGGATGTGTGTCCTAAGGAATCCAAAGAGCCTCCAAACACACAAGATCAACCATCCTCCTCCACGCAAGCATCTCCACCAACTCAAAATGAGGATGAAGCTCAAGTTGATGAAGTAGAAGATCAAGCAAATGAGCCACCTCAAGATGATGGCAATGATCAAGGGGGAGATGCAAATGAGGAAGACAAGGAGGATGAAGAGCAAAGGCCGCCACACCCAAGAGTCCACCAAGCAATCCAACGAGATCACCCCGTCGACACCATCCTCGGCGACATTCATAAGGGGGTAACCACTAGATCTCGTGTTGCACACTTTTGCGAACATTACTCGTTTGTTTCCTCTATTGAGCCACACAGGGTAGAGGAAGCACTTCAAGATTCGGATTGGGTGGTGGCAATGCAAGAGGAACTCAACAACTTCACTAGGAATGAGGTATGGCATTTAGTTCCACGTCCTAACCAAAATGTTGTAGGAACCAAATGGGTCTTCCGCAACAAGCAAGATGAGCATGGTGTGGTGACAAGGAACAAAGCTCGACTTGTGGCCAAGGGATACTCCCAAGTCGAAGGTTTGGATTTCGGTGAAACCTATGCACCCGTAGCTAGGCTTGAGTCAATTCGAATATTATTGGCCTATGCTACTTACCATGGCTTTAAGCTTTATCAAATGGACGTGAAAAGTGCCTTCCTCAATGGACCAATCAAGGAAGAGGTCTATGTTGAGCAACCTCCCGGCTTTGAAGACAGTGAGTATCCTAACCATGTCTATAAGCTCTCTAAGGCGCTTTATGGGCTCAAGCAAGCCCCAAGAGCATGGTATGAATGCCTTAGAGATTTCCTTATTGCAAATGGCTTCAAAGTCGGAAAGGCCGATCCCACACTCTTTACTAAAACTCTTGAAAATGACTTGTTTGTATGCCAAATTTATGTTGATGATATTATATTTGGGTCTACTAATGAGTCTACATGTGAAGAGTTTAGTAGGATCATGACACAGAAGTTCGAGATGTCTATGATGGGGGAGTTGAAGTATTTTCTAGGATTCCAAGTCAAACAACTCCAAGAGGGCACCTTCATCAGCCAAACGAAGTACACTCAAGACATTCTAACCAAGTTTGGGATGAAGGATGCCAAACCCATCAAGACACCCATGGGAACTAATGGGCATCTCGACCTCGACACGGGAGGTAAGTCCGTGGATCAAAAGGTATACCGGTCGATGATAGGTTCTTTACTCTATTTATGTGCATCTCGACCGGATATTATGCTTTCCGTATGCATGTGTGCAAGATTCCAAGCCGACCCTAAGGAAGCTCACCTTACGGCCGTAAAACGAATCTTGAGATATTTGGCTTATACTCCTAAGTTTGGGCTTTGGTATCCTTGGGGATCCACATTTGATTTGATTGGTTATTCGGATGCCGATTGGGCGGGGTGTAAAATCAATAGGAAGAGCACATCGGGGACTTGCCAGTTCTTGGGAAGATCCTTGGTGTCTTGGGCTTCAAAGAAGCAAAATTCGGTCGCTCTTTCCACCGCCGAAGCCGAGTATATTGCCGCAGGCCATTGTTGCGCGCAATTGCTTTGGATGAGGCAAACCCTGCGGGACTACGGTTACAAATTAACCAAAGTTCCTTTGCTATGTGATAATGAGAGTGCAATCAAAATGGCCGACAATCCCGTCGAGCATAGCCGCACTAAACACATAGCCATTCGGTATCACTTTTTGAGGGATCACCAACAAAAGGGAGATATCGAGATTTCTTACATTAATACTAAAGATCAATTAGCCGATATCTTTACCAAGCCTCTTGATGAACAATCTTTTAACAAACTTAGGCATGAGCTCAATATTCTTGATTCGCGCAATTTCTTTTGCTAGCTTGCACATATAGCTCATTTTATATACCTTTGATCATGTCTCTTTCATATGCTATGACTAATGTGTTTTCAAGTCTATTTCAAACCAAGTCATAGGTGTATTGAAAGGGAATTGGAGTCTTCGGCGAAGACAAAGGCTTCCACTACGTAACTCATCCTTCGCCGTCGCTCCAAGCAACTCTCCGTTCAAGGGGGAGAAAACTTGAGCACCAAGCAAAAGGACTTCGTCTTTGGTATAATCTTAACTCATTTATTTATGACCAAAGGGGAAGAAAGCACTTCGAGGGCTCTAATGATTCCGTTTTTGGCGATTCATGCCAAAGGGGGAGAAAGTAAGAGCCCAAAGCAAAAGGACCGCACCACCACCAATTTCAAAAACTTAACTTAAGTGTTGAATATTTTCAATTGGTATCCTATTGTGTTCAAAAGGGGGAGAAAGTAGTATTTCAAAATGATACATCAAAACCCTCTTGAACACTAAGAGGAGAATCTCATTTAGGGGGAGTTTTGTTTAGTCAAAGGAAAAGCATTTGAAACAGGGGGAGAAAATTTCAAATCTTGAAAATGCTTCTCAAAATCTTATTCATTTGCCTTTGACTATTTGCAAAAGAACTTTGAAAAGATTTACAAAAGATTTTGCAAAAACAAAACATGTGGTGCAAGCGTGGTCCAAAATGTTAAAAATGAAGAAACAATCCATGCATATCTTGTAAGCATTTATATTGGCTCAATTCCAAGCAACCTTTGCACTTACATTATGCAAACTAGTTCAATTATGCACTTCTACATTTGCTTTGGTTTGTGTTGGCATCAATCACCAAAAAGGGGGAGATTGAAAGGGAATTAGGCTTACACCTAGTTCCTATATAATTTTGGTGGTTGAATTGCCCAACACAAACAATTGGACTGACTAGTTTTGCTCTAGATTATATGTTCTACAGGTGCCAAAGGTTCATCTATAACCATACTAAATCGACTGTCCGAAATACCGTAGATTATTCCGGACAGGAGAAGCTTTTTGGAAAAACAGGCCAAGCGCGGACTGTCCGGGCCCTTGCGGCGGACCGTCCGCGACACAAGGATGTCACTCGGCCAGAACCAATGCAAAAATCGAAGTCTACACTATGGACTGTCCGGAGGAAAAGCAAAGACCGTCCGAGCCCTTGCGCGGACCGTCCGGCCTCTGGCGCGGACCGTCCGGTAGGTGAGAAACCGAAAAACCCGAAGGTGACGGGTTCGGAGAAATGAATTATAGCGGGTTCGCGGACCGTCCGGGCCAGGATCGCGGACCGTCCGCGACTGGGTCTGTCTGACATCTGACAACGCATTAAATGCAATATAGCCGTTGATATAGCCGTTACTGCTGACCGTTGCATTTTCAGCCGTTGATCTACTGGGGCGGACCGTCCGGACCTGGCACGCGGACCGTCCGCGCTCAGCAGAATGGAGCAACGGCTAGGAAGTGGTTGGTGGCTATAAATACAACCCCAACCACCTCCATTCACTTCATCCAAGCATTCCAACCTTCAACATTCAATACAAGAGCTAGCATTCCATTCCAAGACACATTCAAAGCCTCCATCTCTCCAAGTTTCACAATTGAGAAAAGAGATCATTAGTGATTAGTGACTTGAGAGAGAAAGTGATCCGTGTGTTATTCGTCGCTCTTGTCGCTTGGCCTTTTTGCAATCGTGCTTTCTTGATTCTTTCATTACGATCAAGCACTCACTTGTAATCGAGGCAAGAGGCACCAATTGTGTGGTGGCCCTTGTGGGAACTTTGTGTTCCAAGTGATTGAGAAGAGAAAGCTCACTCGATCCGTGGGATCGTTTGAGAGAGGGAAGGGTTGAAAGAGACCCGGCCTTTGTGGCCTCCTCAACGGGGAGTAGGTTTGCAAGAACCGAACCTCGGTAAAACAAATCCGCGTGTCACACTCTTCATTTGCTTGCGATTTGTTTTCCACCCTCTCTCGCGGACTCGTTTCTTTATTACTAACGCTAACCCGGCTTGTAGTTGTGTTTATATTTGTAAATTTCAGTTTCGCCCTATTCACCCCCCCTCTAGGCGACTTTCAATTGGTATCAAAGCTCGGTGCTTCATTAGAGCCTAACCGCTCGAAGTGATGTCGGGAGATCACGCCAAGAAGGAGATGGAGACCGGCGAAAAGCCCACTACAAGCCACGGGAGCACTTCATCGGAAGAGTCCCGCACCAAAAGGAGGGAGAAGAAGAAGAGCTCCTCCAACAAAGGGAAGGAGAAGAAATCTTCTTCTCACCACAAAGAGAAGAAGGAAAAATCTTCTTCCCACAAGCCGCATCGAAGCGGGGACAAGCAAAAGAGGATGAGGAAAGTGGTCTACTACGAGACCGACACTTCATCAACATCAACCTCCGACTCCGATGCGCCCTCCGTAACTTCTAAACGCCAAGAGCGTAAGAAGTTTAGTAAGATCCCCCTACACTATTCTCGCATTTCTAAACATGCACCTCTACTTTCCGTCCCATTAGGCAAACCACCAACTTTTGATGGTGAAGATTATGCTAGGTGGAGTGATTTAATGAGATTTCATCTAACCTCACTCCACAAAAGTATATGGGATGTTGTTGAGTTTGGTGCACAGGTACCGTCAGTAGGGGATAAAGACTATGACGAGGATGAGGTGGCCCAAATCGAGCACTTCAACTCTCAAGCGACAACAATACTCCTCGCCTCTTTGAGTAGAGAGGAGTATAACAAAGTTCAAGGGTTGAAGAGCGCCAAGGAGGTTTGGGATGTGCTCAAAACCGCGCACGAGGGAGACGAGCTCACCAAGATCACCAAGCGGGAAACGATCGAGGGGGAGCTCGGTCGGTTCCGGCTTCGCAAAGGGGAGGAGCCACAACATATGTACAACCGGCTCAAGACCTTGGTGAACCAAGTGCGCAACCTCGGGAGCGTAAAGTGGGATGACCACGAGGTGGTTAAGGTTATTCTAAGATCTCTTATTTTCCTTAACCCTACTCAAGTTCAATTAATTCATGGTAATCGTAGATATACTAAAATGACCCCCGAGGAAGTTATCGGGCATTTTGTAAGTTTTGAGTGCATGGTCGAAGGCTCAAGGAAGATCAACGAGCTTGATGATCCATCTACATCCGAAGCTCAACCCGTCGCATTCAAAGCGACGGAAGAAAAGAAGGAGGAGTCTACACCAAATCGACAACCAATAGACGCCTCCAAGCTTGACAATGAAGAAATGGCGCTAGTCATCAAGAGCTTCCGCCAAATCCTCAAACAGAGGAGGGGGAAAGACTACAAGTCCCGCTCCAAGAAGGTTTGCTACAAATGTGGTAAGCCCGGTCATTTTATTGCTAAATGTCCTATATCAAGTGACAGTGACCGAGGCAACGACAAGAAAGGGAGAAGAAAGGAGAAGAAGAGGTACTACAAGAAGAAGGGCGGAGATGCCCATGTTTGTCGGGAGTGGGATTCCGACGAAAGCTCAAGCGACTCCTCCGACGACGAGGACGCCGCCAACATCGCCGTCACCAAGGGACTTCTCTTCCCAAACGTCGGCCACAAGTGCCTCATGGCAAAGGACGGCAAAAAGAAGGTAAAATCCAAATCATCCACTAAATATGAGTCTTCTAGTGATGATAATGCTAGTGATGAGGAGGATAACTTGCGCTCTCTTTTTGCCAACCTCAACATGCAACAAAAAGAAAAACTTAATGAATTGATTAGTGCCATTCATGAAAAGGATGATCTCTTGGACACCCAAGAGGACTTCCTTATTAAAGAAAATAAGAAGCATGTTAAGGTTAAAAATGCTTATGCTCTAGAAGTAGAAAAATGTGAAAAATTATCTAGTGAGCTAAGCACTTGCCGTGAGATGATTGACAACCTTAGGAATGAAAATGCTAGTTTAAATAAGGTTGATTCACATGTTTGCAATGTTTCAATTCCCAATCCTAGAGATAATAATGATGATTTGCTTGCTAGGATTGATGAATTAAACATTTCCCTTGCTAGCCTTAGAGATGAAAATAAAAAATTGCTTGCTAAGGCTAAAGATTTTGATGTTTGCAAAATTACAATTTCCGATCTTAGAGATAAGAATGATATACTTCATGCTAAGATTGTTGAACTTAATTCTTGCAAACCCTCTACATCTACCATTGAGCATGTCACTATTTGCACTAGATGTAGAGATATTGATGTAGATGCTATTCATGATCACATGATTTTAATTAAACAACAAAATGATCATATAGCTAAATTAGATGCTAAAATTGCCGAGCACAACCTAGAAAATGAGAAATTTAAATTTGCTCGTAGCATGCTTTATAATGGGAGACGCCCTGGCATCAAGGATGGCATTGGCTTCCAAAGGGGAGACAATGTCAAACTTAATGCCCCTCCTAAAAGATTGTCCAATTTTGTTAAGGGCAAGGCTCCCATGCCTCAGGATAACGAGGGTTACATTTTATACCCTGCCGGTTATCCCGAGGACAAAATTAGAAAAATTCATTCTAGGAAGTCTCACTCTGGTTCTAACCATGCTTTTATGTATAAGAGTGAGACATCTAGCTCTAGGCAACCAACCCGTGCTAGGTTGTCTAGAAAGAAAACTCCTAGTGCATCAAATGATCAAAACATTTCCTTTAAAACTTTTGATGCATCTTATGTTTTAACTAACAAATCCGGCAAGGTAGTTGCCAAATATGTTGGGGGCAAGCACAAGGGGTCAAAGACTTGTGTTTGGGTACCCAAAGTTCTTGTGTCTAATGCCAAAGGACCCAAAACCATTTGGGTACCTAAAGTCAAGAACTAAACTTGTTTTGTAGGTTTATGCATCCGGGGGCTCAAGTTGGATACTCGACAGCGGGTGCACGAACCACATGACAGGGGAGAAGAAAATGTTCTCCTCCTATGAGAAAAACCAAGATCCCCAACGAGCTATCACATTCGGGGATGGAAATCAAGGTTTGGTCAAAGGTTTGGGTAAAATTGCTATATCTCCGGACCATTCCATTTCCAATGTTTTTCTTGTTGATTCCTTAGATTACAACTTGCTTTCTGTTTCCCAATTATGTCAAATGGGCTACAACTGTCTATTCACTGATATAGGTGTCACTGTCTTTAGAAGAAGTGATGATTCAATAGCATTTAAGGGAGTGTTAGAGGGTCAGCTATACTTGGTAGATTTTGATAGAGCTGAACTCGACACTTGCTTAATTGCTAAGACTAACATGGGTTGGCTCTGGCACCGCCGACTAGCTCATGTTGGGATGAAGAATCTTCATAAGCTTCTAAAGGGAGAACACATTTTAGGACTAACAAATGTTCATTTTGAGAAAGACAGGATTTGTAGCGCATGCCAAGCAGGAAAGCAAGTTGGCTCTCATCATCCGCATAAGAACATAATGACGACCGACAGGCCACTGGAGCTCCTGCACATGGATCTATTCGGCCCAATAGCCTACATAAGCATCGGCGGGAGTAAGTACTGTCTAGTTATTGTGGATGATTATTCTCGCTTCACTTGGGTATTCTTTTTACAGGAAAAATCTCAAACCCAAGAAACCTTAAAGGGATTCTTGAGACGGGCTCAAAATGAGTTCGGCTTAAGGATCAAGAAAATTAGAAGCGACAACGGGACGGAGTTCAAGAACTCTCAAATCGAAGGCTTCCTTGAGGAGGAGGGAATCAAGCATGAGTTCTCTTCTCCCTACACACCTCAACAAAATGGTGTAGTGGAGAGGAAGAATAGAACTCTATTGGACATGGCAAGGACCATGCTTGATGAGTACAAGACTTCGGATCGGTTTTGGGCCGAGGCGGTCAACACCGCTTGCTACGCCATCAACCGGTTATATCTTCACCGAATCCTCAAGAAGACATCGTATGAACTCCTAACCGGTAAAAAGCCCAACATTTCATATTTTAGAGTCTTTGGTAGCAAATGCTTTATTCTAGTTAAAAGAGGTAGAAAATCTAAATTTGCTCCTAAGACTGTAGAAGGCTTTTTACTTGGTTATGACTCAAACACAAGGGCATATAGGGTCTTTAACAAGTCCACCGGACTAGTTGAAGTCTCATGTGACGTTGTGTTTGATGAAACTAACGGCTCTCAAGTAGAGCATGTTGATCTTGATGAGATAGGTGATGACGAGGCTCCGTGCATCGCGTTAAGGAACATGTCCATCGGGGATGTGTGTCCTAAGGAATCCAAAGAGCCTCCAAACACACAAGATCAACCATCCTCCTCCACGCAAGCATCTCCACCAACTCAAAATGAGGATGAAGCTCAAGTTGATGAAGTAGAAGATCAAGCAAATGAGCCACCTCAAGATGATGGCAATGATCAAGGGGGAGATGCAAATGAGGAAGACAAGGAGGATGAAGAGCAAAGGCCGCCACACCCAAGAGTCCACCAAGCAATCCAACGAGATCACCCCGTCGACACCATCCTCGGCGACATTCATAAGGGGGTAACCACTAGATCTCGTGTTGCACACTTTTGCGAACATTACTCGTTTGTTTCCTCTATTGAGCCACACAGGGTAGAGGAAGCACTTCAAGATTCGGATTGGGTGGTGGCAATGCAAGAGGAACTCAACAACTTCACTAGGAATGAGGTATGGCATTTAGTTCCACGTCCTAACCAAAATGTTGTAGGAACCAAATGGGTCTTCCGCAACAAGCAAGATGAGCATGGTGTGGTGACAAGGAACAAAGCTCGACTTGTGGCCAAGGGATACTCCCAAGTCGAAGGTTTGGATTTCGGTGAAACCTATGCACCCGTAGCTAGGCTTGAGTCAATTCGAATATTATTGGCCTATGCTACTTACCATGGCTTTAAGCTTTATCAAATGGACGTGAAAAGTGCCTTCCTCAATGGACCAATCAAGGAAGAGGTCTATGTTGAGCAACCTCCCGGCTTTGAAGACAGTGAGTATCCTAACCATGTCTATAAGCTCTCTAAGGCGCTTTATGGGCTCAAGCAAGCCCCAAGATGCATGGTATGAATGCCTTAGAGATTTCCTTATTGCAAATGGCTTCAAAGTCGAAGGCCGATCCCACACTCTTTACTAAAACTCTTGAAAATGACTTGTTTGTATGCCAAATTTATGTTGATGATATTATATTTGGGTCTACTAATGAGTCTACATGTGAAGAGTTTAGTAGGATCATGACACAGAAGTTCGAGATGTCTATGATGGGGGAGTTGAAGTATTTTCTAGGATTCCAAGTCAAACAACTCCAAGAGGGCACCTTCATCAGCCAAACAAAGTACACTCAAGACATTCTAACCAAGTTTGGGATGAAGGATGCCAAACCATCAAGACACCCATGGGAACTAATGGGCATCTCGACCTCGACACGGGAGGTAAGTACCGTGGATCAAAAGGTATACCGGTCGATGATAGGTTCTTTACTCTATTTATGTGCATCTCGACCGGATATTATGCTTTCCGTATGAATGTGTGCAAGATTCCAAGCCGACCCTAAGGAAGCTCACCTTACGGCCGTAAAACGAATCTTGAGATATTTGGCTTATACTCCTAAGTTTGGGCTTTGGTATCCTTGGGGATCCACATTTGATTTGATTGGTTATTCGGGATGCCGATTGGGCGGGGGTGTAAAATCAATAGGAAGAGCACATCGGGGACTTGCCAGTTCTTGGGAAGATCCTTGGTGTCTTGGGCTTCAAAGAAGCAAAATTTCGGTCGCTCTTTCCACCGCCGAAGCCGAGTATATTGCCGCAGGCCATTGTTGCGCGCAATTGCTTTGGATGAGGCAAACCCTGCGGGACTACGGTTACAAATTAACCAAAGTTCCTTTGCTATGTGATAATGAGAGTGCAATCAAAATGGCCGACAATCCCGTCGAGCATAGCCGCACTAAACACATAGCCATTCGGTATCACTTTTTGAGGGATCACCAACAAAAGGGAGATATCGAGATTTCTTACATTAATACTAAAGATCAATTAGCCGATATCTTTACCAAGCCTCTTGATGAACAATCTTTTAACAAACTTAGGCATTGAGCTCAATATTCTTGATTCGCGCAATTTGTTTTGCTAGCTTGCACATATAGCTCATTTTATATACCTTTGATCATGTCTCTTTCATATGCTATGACTAATGTGTTTTCAAGTCTATTTCAAACCAAGTCATAGGTGTATTGAAAGGGAATTGGAGTCTTCGGCGAAGACAAAGGCTTCCACTACGTAACTCATCCTTCGCCGTCGCTCCAAGCAACTCTCCGTTCAAGGGGGGAGAAAACTTGAGCACCAAGCAAAGGACTTCGTCTTTGGTATAATCTTAACTCATTTATTTATGACCAAAGGGGGAAGAAAGCACTTCGAGGGCTCTAATGATTCCGTTTTTGGCGATTCATGCCAAAGGGGGAGAAAGTAAGAGCCCAGAAGCAAAAGGACCCGACCACCACCAATTTCAAAAAACTTAACTAAGTGTTGAATATTTTCAATTGGTATCCTATTGTGTTCAAAAGGGGGAGAAAGTAGTATTTCAAAATGATACATCAAAACCCTCTTGAACACTAAGAGGAGAATCTCATTTAGGGGGAGTTTTGTTTAGTCAAAGGAAAAGCATTTGAAACAGGGGGAGAAAATTTCAAATCTTGAAAATGCTTCTCAAAATCTTACTATTTGCAAAGAACTTTGAAAAGATTTACAAAAGATTTTGCAAAAACAAAACATGTGGTGCAAGCGTGGTCCAAAATGTTAAAAATGAAGAAACAATCCATGCATATCTTGTAAGCATTTATATTGGCTCAATTCCAAGCAACCTTTGCACTTACATTATGCAAACTAGTTCAATTATGCACTTCTACATTTGCTTTGGTTTGTGTTGGCATCAATCACCAAAAAGGGGGAGATTGAAAGGGAATTAGGCCTTACACCTAGTTCCTATATAATTTTGGTGGTTGAATTGCCCAACACAAACAATTGGACTGACTAGTTTTGCTCTAGATTATATGTTCTTACAGGTGCCAAAGGTTCATCTATAACCATACTAAATCGACTGTCCGAAATACTGTAGATTATTCCGGACAGGAGAAGCTTTTTGGAAAAACAGCCAAGCGCGGACTGTCCGGGCCCTTGCGGCGGACCGTCCACGACACAAGGATGTCACTCGGCCAGAACCAATGCAAAAATCGAAGTCTACACTATGGACTGTCCGGAGGAAAAGCAAAGACCGTCCGAGCCCTTGCGCGGACCGTCCGGCCTCTGGCGCGGACCGTCCGGTAGGTGAGAAACCGAAAAACCCGAAGGTGACGGGTTCGGAGAAATGAATTATAGCGGGTTCGCGGACCGTCCGGGCCAGGATCGCGGACCGTCCGCGACTGGGTCTATCTGACATCTGACAACGCATTAAATGCAATATAGCCGTTGATATAGCCGTTACTGCTGACCGTTGCATTTTCAGCCGTTGATCTACTGGGCGGACCGTCCGGACCTGGCACGCGGACCGTCCGCGCTCAGCAGAATGGAGCAACGGCTAGGAAGTGGTTGTGGCTATAAATACAACCCCAACCACCTCCATTCACTTCATCCAAGCATTCCAACCTTCAACATTCAATACAAGAGCTAGCATTCCATTCCAAGACACATTCAAAGCCTCCATCTCTCCAAGTTTCACAATTGAGAAAAGAGATCATTAGTGATTAGTGACTTGAGAGAGAAAGTGATCCGTGTGTTATTCGTCGCTCTTGTCGCTTGGCCTTTTTGCAATCGTGCTTTCTTGATTCTTTCATTACGATCAAGCACTCACTTGTAATCGAGGCAAGAGGCACCAATTGTGTGGTGGCCCTTGTGGGAACTTTGTGTTCCAAGTGATTGAGAAGAGAAAGCTCACTCGATCCGTGGGATCGTTTGAGAGAGGGAAGGGTTGAAAGAGACCCGGCCTTTGTGGCCTCCTCAACTGGGAGTAGGTTTGCAAGAACCGAACCTCGGTAAAACAAATCCGCGTGTCACACTCTTCATTTTGCTTGCGATTTGTTTTCCACCCTCTCTCGCGGACTCGTTTCTTTATTACTAACGCTAACCCGGCTTGTAGTTGTGTTTATATTTGTAATTCAGTTTCGCCCTATTCACCCCCCCTCTAGGCGACTTTCAATGGTCTCCACCAGAAATCCAAGAATGTGATCTATGGCAAGGAAACATATGTGGGGTGAGGTGTATGAGCCTCTGGTCGATGATCAATGGCCACACAACCCCCATTTTTGTCGAAAATAGCCATGAACGACCATTTTCAATAATATCGAAGGCTAACACCTACGGATTTTTGACCAAGAAATGGTCTCCACCAGAAATCCAAGAATGTGATCTACGACAAGAAAACATATGTGGGGTGAGGTGTATGAGCCTCTGGTCGACGATCAATGGCCACACAACCCCCATTTTGCCGAAAATAGCCATGAATGACCATTTTCAATAATACCGAAGGCTAACACGTACGAGTTTTTAACCAAGAAATGGTTTCCACCAGAAATCCAAGAATGTAATCTATGGCAAGGAAACATATGTGCGGTGAGGTGTATGAGCGTCTGGTCGATGATCAATGGCCACACAACCCCCATTTTTTATGAAAATAGCCATGAGCGACCTTGAAAATAGCCATGAACGACATTTTCAATAATACCAAATGCTAACACCTACGGATTTTTGACCAAAAATGGTCTCCACCAGAAATCCAAGAATGTGATCTATGGCAAGGGAAACATATGTGGGGTGAGGTGTACGAGCCTCTGGACGATGATCAATGGCCACACAACCCCCATTTTTGTCGAAAATAGCCATGAACGACCATTTTCAATAATACCGAAGGCTAACACCTACGGATTTTTGACCAAGAAATGGTCTCCACCAGAAATCCAAGAATGTGATCTATGGCAAGGAAACATATGTGGGGTGAGGTGTACGAGCCTCTGGTCGATGATCAATGGCCACACAACCCCCATTTTGCCGAAAATAGCCATGAATGACCATTTTCAATAATACCGAAGGCTAACACGTACGAGTTTTTAACCAAGAAATGGTCTCCACCAGAAATCCAAGAATGTGATCTATGGCAAGGAAACATATGTGGGGCGAGGTGTATGAGCGTCTGGTCGATGATCAATGGCCACACAACCCCCATTTTTGTCGAAAATAGCCATGAACGACCATTTTCAATAATACCGAAGGCTAACACCTACGGATTTTTGACCAAGAAATGGTCTCCACCAGAAATCCAAGAATGTGATCTATGGCAAGGAAACATATGTGGGGTGAGGTGTACGAGCCTCTGGTCGATGATCAATGGCCACACAACCCCCATTTTGCCGAAAATAGCCATGAATGACCATTTTCAATAATACCGAAGGCTAACACGTACGAGTTTTTAACCAAGAAATGGTCTCCACCAGAAATCCAAGAATGTGATCTATGGCAAGGAAACATATGTGGGGTGAGGTGTATGAGCGTCTGGTTGATGATCAATTTCCACACAACCCCCATTTTTGTCGAAAATAGCCATGAACGACCATTTTCAATAATACCGAAGGCTAACACCTACGGATTTTTGACCAAGAAATGGTCTCCACCAGAAATCCAAGAATGTGATCTATAGCAAGGAAACATATGTGGAGTGAGGTGTACGATCCTCTCGTCGATGATCAATGGCCACACAACCCCCATTTTTGTCGAAAATAGCCATGAATGACCATTTTCAAAAATACCGAAGGCTAACACGTTCGGATTTTTGACCAAGAAATGGTCTCCACCAGAAATCCAAGAATGTGATCTATGGCAAGGAAACATATGTGGGGTGAGGTGTATGAGCGTCTGGTCGATGATCAATGGCCACACAACCCCCATTTTTGTCGAAAATAGCCATGAACGACCATTTTCAATAATATCGAAGGCTAACACCTACGGATTTTTGACCAAGAAATGGTCTCCACCAGAAATCCAAGAATGTGATCTATGGAAAGGAAACATATGTGGGGTGAGGTTTATGAGCCTCTAGTCGATGATAAATAGCCACACAACCCCCATTTTTTATGAAAATAGCCATGAGCGACCTTGAAAATAGCCATGAGCGACCATTTTCAATAATACTAGAGGCTAACACCTACGGATTTTAGACCAAGAAATGGTCTCCACCAGAAATCCAAGAATGTGATCTATGGCAAGGAAACATATGTGGGGTGAGGTGTATGAGCGTCTGGTCAATGATCAATGGCCACACAACCCCCATTTTTGTCGAAAATAGCCATGAACGACCATTTTCAATAATACCGAAGGCTAACACCTACGGATTTTTGACCAAGAAATGGTCTCCACCAGAAATCCAAGAATGTGATCTATGGCAAGGAAACATATGTGGGGTGAGGTGTATGAGCCTCTGGTCGATGATCAATGGCCACACAACCCCCATTTTTGTCGAAAATAGCCATGAACGACCATTTTCAATAATATCGAAGGCTAACACCTACGGATTTTTGACAAAGAAATGGTCTCCACCAGAAATCCAAGAATGTGATCTACGACAAGGAAACATATGTGGGGTGAGGTGTATGAGCCTCTGGTCGACGATCAATGGCCACACAACCCCCATTTTGCCGAAAATAGCCACACAACCCCCATTTTTGTCGAAAATAGCCATGAACGACCATTTTCAATAATACCGAATGCTAACACCTACGGATTTTTGACCAAGAAATGGTCTCCACCAGAAATCCAAGAATGTGATCTATGGCAAGGAAACATATGTGGGGTGAGGTGTATGAGCCTCTGGTCGACGATCAATGCCCACACAACCCTAATTTTTGTCGAAAATAGCCATGAATGACCATTTTCAATGACACTGAAGGCTAACACCTACGGATTTTTGACCAAGAAATGGTCTCCACCAGAAATCCAAGAATGTGATCTATGGCAAGGAAACATATGTGGGGTGAGGTGTATGAGCCTCTGGTCGATGATAAATGGCCACACAACCCCCATTCTTTATGAAAATAGCCATGAGCGACCTTGAAAATAGCCATGAGCGACCATTTTCAATAATACTAGAGGCTAACACGTACGGATTTTTGACCAAGAAATGGTCTCCACCAGAAATCCAAGAATGTGATCTATGGCAAGGAAACATATGTGGGGTCAGGTGTATGAGCCTCTGGTCGATGATCAATGGCCACACAACCCCATTTTTGTCGAAAATAGGCATGAACGACCATTTTTCAATGACACTGAAGGCTAACACCTACGGATTTTTGCCCAAGAAATGGTCTCCACCAAAAATCCAAGAATGTGATCTATGGCAAGGAAACATATGTGTAGTGAGGTGTATGAGCCTCTGGTCGATGATAAATGGCCACACAACCCCCATTTTTTATGAAAATAGCCATGAATGACCATTTACAATAATACCGAAGGCTAACACCTACGGATTTTGACCAAGAAATGGTCTCCACCAGAAATCCAAGAATGTGATCTATGGCAAGGAAACATATGTGGGGTGAGGTGTATGAGCCTCTGGTCGATGATCAATGGCCACACAACCCCCATTTTTTCAAAAATAGCCATGAATGAAGGTGTATGAGCCTCTAGTCGATGATCAATGGCCACACAACCCCTATTTTTGTCGAAAATAGCCATGAACGACCATTTTCAATAATACCGAAGGCTAACACCTACGGATTTTTGACCAAGAAATGGTCTCCAGCAGAAATCCAAGAATGTGATCTATGGCAAGGAAACATATGTGGGGTGAGGTGTATGAGCCTCTGGTCGACGATCAATGGCCACACAACCCCCATTTTTGTCAAAAATAGCCATGAACGACCATTTTCAATAATATCGAAGGCTAACACCTACAGATTTTTGACCAAGAAATGGTCTCCACCAGAAATCCAAGAATGTGATCTACGACAAGGAAACATATGTGGGGTGAGGTGTATGAGTGTCTGGTCGATGATCAATGGCCACACAACCCCCATTTTTGTCGAAAATAGCCATGAACGAACATTTTCAATAATACCGAAGGCTAACACCTACAGATTTTTGACCAAGAAATGGTCTCCACCAGAAATCCAAGAATGTGATCTATGGCAAGGAAAAATATGTGGGGTGAGGTGTATGAGCGTCTGGTCGATGATCAATGGCCACACAACCCCCATTTTTGTCGAAAATAGCCATGAACGACCATTTTCAATAATACCGAAGGCTAACACTTATGGATTTTTGACCAAGAAATGGTCTCCACCAGAAATCCAAGAATGTGATCTATGGCAAGGAAACTTATGTGGGTGAGGTGTATGAGCCTCTGGTCGATGATCAATGGCCACACAACCCCCATTTTTGTCGAAAATAGCCATGAACGACCATTTTCAATAATATCGAAGGCTAACACCTACGAATTTTTGACCAAGAAATGGTCTCCACCAGAAATCCAAGAATGTGATCTATGGCAAGGAAACATATGTGGGGTGAGGTATATGAGCCTCTGGTCGATGATCAATGGCCACACAACCCCCATTTTTGTCGAAAATAGCCATGAACGACCATTTTCAATAATACCGAAGGCTAACACCTACGGATCTTTGACCAAGAAATGGGGGTTGTGTGGCCATTGATCATCGACCAAAGGCTCATACACCTCACCCCACATATGTTTCCTTGCCATAGATCACATTCTTGGATTTCTGGTGGAGACCATTTCTTGGTCAAAAATCCATAAGTGTTAGCCTTCGGTATTATTGAAAATGGTCGTTCATGGCTATTTTCGACAAAAATGGGGGTTGTGTGGCCATTGATCATCGACCAGACGCTCATACACCTCACCCACATATGTTTCCTTGCCATAGATCACATTCTTGGATTTCTGGTGGAGACCATTTCTTGGTCAAAAATCCGAACGTGTTAGCCTTCGGTATTTTTGAACATGGTCATTGATGGCTATTTTCGACAAAAATGGGGGTTGTGTGGCCATTGATCATCGACCAGAGGATCGTACACCTCACTCCACATATGTTTCCTTGCCATAGATCACATTCTTGGATTTCTGGTGGAGACCATTTCTTGGTCAAAAATCCGTAGGTCTTAGCCTCTAGTATTATTGAAAATGGTCGTTCATGGCTATTTTCGACAAAAATGGGGGTTGTGTGGCCATTGATCATCGACCAGACGCTCTTACACCTCACCCCACATATGTTTCCTTGCCATAGATCACATTCTTGGATTTCTGGTGGAGACCATTTCTTGGTCTAAAATCCGTAAGTGTTAGCCTCTAGTATTATTGAAAATGGTCGCTCATGGCTATTTTCATAAAAAATGGGGGTTGTGTGGCCATTGATCGTCGACCAGAGGCTCATACACCTCACCCCACATATGTTTCCTTGCCATAGATCACATTCTTGGATTTCTTGTGGAGACCATTTCTTGGTCAAAAATCCGTAGGTGTTAGCCTTCGATATTATTGAAAATGGTCGTTCATGGCTATTTTCGACAAAAATGGGGGTTGTGTGGCCATTGATCATCGACCAGAGGCTCATACACCTCACCCCACATATGTTTCCTTGCCATAGATCACATTCTTGGATTTCTGGTGGAGACCATTTCTTGGTCAAAAATCCGTAGGTGTTAGCCTTCGGTATTATTGAAAATGGTCGTTCATGGCTATTTTCGACAAAAATGGGGGTTGTGTGGCCATTGATCATCGATCAGAGGCTCATACACCTCACCCCACATATGTTTCCTTGCCATAGATCACATTCTTGGATTTCTGGTGGAGACCATTTCTTGGTCAAAAATTCGTAGGTTTTAGCCTCTAGTATTATTGAAAATGGTCGCTCATGGCTATTTTCAAGGTCGCTTATGGCTATTTTCATAAAAAATGGGGGTTGTGTGGCCATTGATCGTCGACCAGAGGCTCATACACCTCACCCTACATATGTTTCCTTGCCATAGATCACATTCTTGGATTTCTGGTGGAGACCATTTCTTGGTCAAAAATCCGTAGGTCTTAGCCTCTAATATTATTGAAAATGGTCGCTCATGGCAATTTTCGGCAAAATGGGGGTTGTGTGGCCATTGATCGTCGACCAGAGGCTCATACACCTCACCCCACATATGTTTCCTTGCCATAGATTACATTCTTGGATTTCTGGTGGAGACCATTTATTGGTCAAAAATCCGTAGGTGTTAGCCTTCGGTATTATTGAAAATGATCGTTCATGGCTATTTTCGACAAAAATGGGGGTTGTGTGGCCATTGATCATCGACCAGACGCTCATACACCTCACCCCACATATGTTTCCTTGTCGTAGATCACATTCTTGGATTTCTGGTGGAGACCATTTCTTGGTCAAAAATCCGTAGGTGTTAGCCTTCGATATTATTGAAAATGGTCGTTCATGGCTATTTTTGACAAAAATGGGGGCTGTGTGGCCATTGATCGTCGACCAGAGGCTCATACACCTCACCCCACATATGTTTCCTTGCCATAGATCACATTCTTGGATTTCTGGTGGAGACCATTTCTTGGTCAAAAATCCGTAGGTGTTAGCCTTCTGTATTATTGAAAATGGTCGTTCATGGCTATTTTCGACAAAAATGGGGGTTGTGTGGCCATTGATCATCGACCAGAGGCTCATACACCTCACCCCACATATGTTTCCTTGCCATAGATCACATTCTTGGATTTCTGGTGGAGACCATTTCTTGGTCAAAAATCCGAAGGTGTTAGCCTTCGGTATTATTGTAAATGGTCATTCATGGCTATTTTCGACAAAAATGGGGGTTGTGTGGCCATTGATCGTCGACCTGAGGCTCATACACCTCACCCCACATATGTTTCCTTGCCATAGATTACATTCTTGGATTTCTGGTGGAGACCATTTCTTGGTTAAAAACTCGTACGTGTTAGCCTTCGGTTTTATTGAAAATGGTCGTTCATGGCTATTTTCGGCAAAATGGGGGTTGTGTGGCCATTGATCGTCGACCAGAGGCTCATACACCTCACCCCACATATGTTTCCTTGTCGTAGATCACATTCTTGGATTTCTGCTGGAGACCATTTCTTGGTCAAAAATCCGTAGGTGTTAGCCTTCGATATTATTGAAAATGGTCGTTCATGGCTATTTTCGACAAAAATGGGGTTGTGTGGCCATTGATCGTCGACCAGAGGCTCATACACCTCACCCCACATATGTTTCCTTGCCATAGATCACATTCTTGGATTTCTGGTGGAGACCATTTCTTGGTCAAAAATCCGTAGGTCTTAGCCTCTAGTATTATTGAAAATGGTCGCTCATGGCTATTTTCATAAAAAATGGGGGTTGTGTGGCCATTTATCGTCGACTAGAGGCTCATAAACCTCACCCCACATATGTTTCCTTGCCATAGATTACATTCTTGGATTTCTAGTGGAGACCATTTCTTGGTCAAAAATCCGTAGGTGTTAGCCTTCGGTATTATTGAAAATGGTCGTTCATGGCTATTTTCGACACCCACATATGTTTCCTTGCCATAGATCACATTCTTGGATTTCTGGTGGAGACCATTTCTTGGTCTAAAATCCGTAGGTGTTAGCCTCTAGTATTATTGAAAATGGTCGCTCATGGCTATTTTCAAGGTCGCTCATGGCTATTTTCATAAAAAATGGGGGTTGTGTGGCCATTTATCATCGACTAGAGGCTCATAAACCTCACCCCACATATGTTTCCTTGCCATAGATCACATTCTTGGATTTCTGGTGGAGACCATTTCTTGGTCAAAAACTCGTACGTGTTAGCCTTCGGTATTATTGAAAATGGTCGTTCATGGCTATTTTCGACAAAAATGGGGGTTGTGTGGCCATTGATCATCGACCAGAGGCTCATACAGCTCACCCCATATATGTTTCCTTGCCATAGATCACATTCTTGGATTTCTGGTGGAGACCATTTCTTGGTCAAAAATCCTTAGGTGTTAGCCTCTAGTATTATTGAAAATGGTCGCTCATGGCTATTTTCAAGGTCGCTCATGGCTATTTTCATAAAAAATGGGGGTTGTGTGGCCATTTATCATCGACGAGAGGCTCATAAACCTCACCCCACATATGTTTCCTTGCCATAGATCACATTCTTGGATTTCTGGTGGAGACCATTTCTTGGTCAAAAATCCGTAGGTGTTAGCCTTCGGTATTATTGAAAATGGTCGTTCATGGCTATTTTCGACAAAAATGGGGGTTGTGTGGCCATTGATCATCGACCAGAGGCTCATACACCTCACCCCACATATGTTTCCTTGCCATAGATCACATTCTTGGATTTCTGGTGGAGACCATTTCTTGGTCAAAAATCCGTAGGTCTTAGCCTCTAATATTAAATGGTCGCTCATGGCTATTTTCATAAAAAAATGGGGGTTGTGTGGCCATTTATCATCGACTAGAGGCTCATAAATCTCACCCCACATATGTTTCCTTGCCATAGATCACATTCTTGGATTTATGGTGGAGACCATTTCTTGGTCAAAAATCCGTAGGTGTTAGCCTTCGATATTATTGAAAATGGTCGTTCATGGCTATTTTCGGCAAAATGGGGGTTGTGTGGCCATTGATCGTCGACCAGAGGCTCATACACCTCTGGTGGAGACCAATTCTTGGTCAAAAATCTGTAGGTGTTAGCCTTCGGTATTATTGAAAATGGTCGTTCATGGCTATTTTCGACAAAAATGGGGGTTGTGTGGCCATTGATCATCGACCAGATGCTCGTATACCTCACCCCACATATGTTTCCTTGCCATAGATCACATTCTTCGATTTCTGGTGGAGACCATTTCTTGGGCAAAAATCCGTAGGTCTTAGCCTCTAGTATTATTGAAAATGGTCGTTCATGGCTATTTTCGAAAAAAATGGGGGTTGTGTGGCCATTGATCATCGACCAGAGGCTCATACACCTCACCCCACATATGTTTCCTTGCCATAGATCACATTCTTGGATTTCTGGTGGAGACCATTTCTTGGTCAAAATCCGTAGGTGTTAGCCTTCGGTATTATTGAAAATGGTCGTTCATGGCTATTTTCAAGGTCGCTCATGGCTATTTTCATAAAAAATGGGGGTTGTGTGGCCATTTATCATCGACTAGAGGCTCATAAACCTCACCCCACATATGTTTCCTTGCCATAGATCACATTCTTGGATTTCTGGTGGAGACCATTTCTTGGTCAAAAATCCGTAGGTGTTAGCCTTCGGTATTATTGAAAATGGTCGTTCATGGCTATTTTCGACAAAAATGGGGGTTGTGTGGCCATTGATCATCGACCAGAGGCTCATACACCTCACCCCACATATGTTTCCTTGCCATAGATCACATTCTTGGATTTTTGGTGGAGACCATTTCTTGGTTAAAAACTCGTAGGTGTTAGCCTTCGGTATTATTGAAAATGGTCATTCATGGCTATTTTCGGCAAAATGGGGGTTGTGTGGCCATTTATCATCGACCAGAGGCTCATACACCTCACCCCACATATGTTTCCTTGCCATAGATCACATTCTTGGATTTCTGGTGGAGACCATTTCTTGGTCAAAAATCCGTAGGTGTTAGCCTTCGATGTTATTGAAAATGGTCGTTCATGGCTATTTTCGACAAAAATGGGGGTTGTGTGGCCATTGATCGTCGACCAGAGGCTCATACACCTCACCCCACATATGTTTCCTTGCCATAGATCACATTCTTGGATTTCTGGTGGAGACCATTTCTTGGTCAAAAATCCGTAGGTCTTAGCCTCTAGTATTATTGAAAATGGTCGCTCATGGCTATTTTCATAAAAAATGGGGGTTGTGTGGCCATTGATCATCGACCAGAGGCTCATACACCTCTAGTGGAGACCAATTCTTGGTCAAAAATCTGTAGGTGTTAGCCTTCGGTATTATTGAAAATGGTCGTTCATGGCTATTTTCATAAAAAATGGGGGTTGTGTGGCCATTTATCATCGACTAGAGGCTCGTACACCTCACCCCACATATGTTTCCTTGCCATAGATCACATTCTTGGATTTCTGGTGGAGACCATTTCTTGGTTAAAAACTCGTACGTGTTAGCCTTCGGTATTATTGAAAATGGTCGCTCATGGCTATTTTCATAAAAAATGGGGGTTGTGTGGCCATTGATCATCGACCAGACGCTCATACACCTCACCCCACATATGTTTCCTTGCCATAGATCACATTCTTGGATTTCTAGTGGAGACCATTTCTTGGTCAAAAATCTGTAGGTGTTAGCCTTCGGTATTATTGTAAATGGTCATTCATGGCTATTTTCGACAAAAATGGGGGTTGTGTGGCCATTGATCATCGACCAGAGGCTCATACACCTCACCCCACATATGTTTCCTTGCCATAGATCACATTCTTGGATTTCTGGTGGAGACCATTTCTTGGTCAAAAATCAGTAGGTCTTAGCCTCTAGTATTATTGAAAATGGTCGCTCATGGGTATTTTCAAGGTCGCTCATGGCTATTTTCATAAAAAATGGGGGTTGTGTGGCCATTGATCATCGACCATAGGCTCATACACCTTACCCCACATATGTTTCCTTGCCATAGATCACATTCTTGGATTTCTGGTGGAGACCATTTCTTGGTCAAAAATCCGTAGGTGTTACCTCTAGTATTATTGAAAATGGTCGTTCATGGCTATTTTCGGCAAAATGGGGGTTGTGTGGCCATTGATCATCGACCAGACGCTCATACACCTCACCCCACATATGTTTCCTTGCCATAGATCACATTCTTGGATTTCTGGTGGAGACCATTTCTTGGTCAAAAATCTGTAGGTGTTAGCCTTCGGAATTTTTGAAAATGGTCATTCATGGCTATTTTCGACAAAAATGGGGGTTGTGGCCATTGATCATCGACCAGAGGATCGTACACCTCACTCCACATATGTTTCCTTGCCATAGATATTTTCGACAAAAATGGGGGTTGTGTGGCCATTGATCATCGACCAGAGGCTCATACACCTCACCCCACATATGTTTCCTTGCCATAGATTACATTCTTGGATTTCTGGTGGAAACCATTTCTTGGTTAAAAACTCGTACGTGTTAGCCTTCGGTATTATTGAAAATGGTCATTCATGGCTATTTTCGACAAAAATGGGGGTTGTGAGGCCATTGATCATCGACCACCCCCATTTTTGTCGAAAATAGCCATGAACGACCATTTTCAATAATATCGAAGGCTAACACCTACGGATTTTTGACCAAGAAATGGTCTCCACCAGAGGCTCGTACACCTCACCCCACATATGTTTCCTTGCCATAGATCACATTCTTGGATTTCTGGTGGAAACCATTTCTTGGTTAAAAACTCGTACGTGTTAGCCTTCGGTATTGTTGAAAATGGTCGTTCATGGCTATTTTCGGCAAAATGGGGGTTGTGTGGCCATTGATCGTCGACCAGAGGCTCGTACACTTCAACCCACATATGTTTTCTTGCCATAGATCACATTCTTGGATTTCTGGTGGAGACCATTTCTTGGTCTAAAATCCGTACGTGTTAGCCTTCGGTATTATTGTAAATGGTCATTCATGGCTATTTTCGACAAAAATGGGGGTGGTCGATGATCAATGGCCACACAACCCCTATTTTTGTCGAAAATAGCCATGAATGACCATTTTCAATAATATCGAAGGCTAACACATACGAGTTTTTAACCAAGAAATGGTTTCCACCAGAAATCCAAGAATGTAATCTATGGCAAGGAAACATATGTGGGGTGAGGTGTATGAGCCTCTGGTCGATGATCAATGGCCACACAACCCCCATTTTTGTCGAAAATAGCCATGAATGACCATTTTCAATAATACCGAAGGCTAACACGTACGGATTTTTGCCCAAGAAATGGTCTCCACCAGAAATCCAAGAATGTGATCTATGGCAAGGAAACATATGTGGGGTGAGGTGTATGAGCCTCTGGTCGATGATCAATGGCCACACAACCCCCATTTTTGTCGAAAATAGCCATGAACGACCATTTTCAAAAATACCAAAGGCTAACACGTACGGATTTTTGACCAAGAAATGGTCTCCACCAGAAATCCAAGAATGTGATCTATGGCAAGGAAACATATGTGGGGTGAGGTGTATGAGCGTCTGGTCGATGATCAATGGCCACACAACCCCCATTTTTGTCGAAAATAGCCATGAACGACTATTTTCAATAATACCGAAGGCTAACACCTACGGATTTTTGACCAAGAAATGTCTCCACCAGAAATCCAAGAATGTGATCTATGGCAAGGAAACATATGTGGGGTGAGGTGTACGAGCCTCTGGTCGATGATCAATGGCCACACAACCCCCATTTTGCCGAAAATAGCCATGAACGACCATTTTCAATAATATCGAAGGCTAACACGTACGAGTTTTTGACCAAGAAATGGTCTCCACCAGAAATCCAAGAATGTGATCTACGACAAGGAAACATATGTGGGGTGAGGTGTATGAGCCTCTGGTCGACGATCAATGGACACACAACCCCCATTTTGCCGAAAATAGCCATGAATGACCATTTTCAATAATACCGAAGGCTAAGACCTACGGATTTTTGACCAAGAAATGGTCTCCACCAGAAATCCAAGAATGTGATCTATGGCAAGGAAACATATGTGGGGTGAGGTGTATGAGCCTCTGGTCGACGATCAATGGACACACAACCCCCATTTTGCCGAAAATAGCCATGAATGACCATTTTCAATAATACCGAAGGCTAAGACCTACGGATTTTTGACCAAGAAATGGTCTCCACCAGAAATCCAAGAATGTGATCTATGGCAAGGAAACATATGTGGGGTGAGGTGTATGAGCGTCTGGTCGATGATCAATGGCCACACAACCCCCATTTTTGTCGAAAATAGCCATGAACGACCATTTTCAATAATATCGAAGGCTAACACCTACGGATTTTTGACCAAGAAATGGTCTCCACCAGAGGCTCGTACACCTCACCCCACATATGTTTCCTTGCCATAGATCACATTCTTGGATTTCTGGTGGAAACCATTTCTTGGTTAAAAACTCGTACGTGTTAGCCTTCGGTATTATTGAAAATGGTCATTCATGGCTATTTTCGGCAAAATGGGGGTTGTGTGGCCATTGATCGTCGACCAGAGGCTCGTACACTTCAACCCACATATGTTTTCTTGCCATAGATCACATTCTTGGATTTCTGGTGGAGACCATTTCTTGGTCTAAAATCCGTACGTGTTAGCCTTCGGTATTATTGTAAATGGTCATTCATGGCTATTTTCGACAAAAATGGGGGTGGTCGATGATCAATGGCCACACAACCCCCATTTTTGTCGAAAATAGCCATGAATGACCATTTTCAATAATACCGAAGGCTAACACATACGAGTTTTTAACCAAGAAATGGTTGCCACCAGAAATCCAAGAATGTAATCTATGGCAAGGAAACATATGTGGGGTGAGGTGTATGAGCCTCTGGTCGATGATCAATGGCCACACAACCCCCATTTTTGTCGAAAATAGCCATGAATGACCATTTTCAATAATACCGAAGGCTAACACGTACGGATTTTTGCCCAAGAAATGGTCTCCACCAGAAATCCAAGAATGTGATCTATGGCAAGGAAACATATGTGGGGTGAGGTGTATGAGCCTCTGGTCGATGATCAATGGCCACACAACCCCCATTTTTGTCGAAAATAGCCATGAACGACCATTTTCAAAAATACCAAAGGCTAACACGTACGGAATTTTGACCAAGAAATGGTCTCCACCAGAAATCCAAGAATGTGATCTATGGCAAGGAAACATATGTGGGGTGAGGTGTATGAGCGTCTGGTCGATGATCAATGGCCACACAACCCCCATTTTTGTCGAAAATAGCCATGAACGACCATTTTCAATAATACCGAAGGCTAACACCTACGGATTTTTGACCAAGAAATGGTCTCCACCAGAAATCCAAGAATGTGATCTATGGCAAGGAAACATATGTGGGGTGAGGTGTACGAGCCTCTGGTCGATGATCAATGGCCACACAACCCCCATTTTGCCGAAAATAGCCATGAATGACCATTTTCAATAATACCGAAGGCTAACACGTACGAGTTTTTGACCAAGAAATGGTCTCCACCAGAAATCCAAGAATGTGATCTACGACAAGGAAACATATGTGGGGTGAGGTGTATGAGCCTCTGGTCGACGATCAATGGCCACACAACCCCCATTTTGCCGAAAATAGCCATGAATGACCATTTTCAATAATACCGAAGGCTAAGACCTACGGATTTTTGACCAAGAAATGGTCTCCACCAGAAATCCAAGAATGTGATCTATGGCAAGGAAACATATGTGGGGTGAGGTGTATGAGCCTCTTGTCGATGATCAATGGCCACACAACCCCCATTTTTGTCGAAAATAGCCATGAATGACCATTTACAATAATACCGAAGGCTAACACCTACGGATTTTTGACCAAGAAATGGTCTCCACCAGAAATCCAAGAATGTGATCTATGGCAAGGAAACATATGTGGGGTGAGGTGTATGAGCGTCTGGTCGATGATCAATGGCCACACAACCCCCATTTTTGTCGAAAATAGCCATGAACGACCATTTTCACTAATATCGAAGGCTAACACCTACGGATTTTTGACCAAGAAATGGTCTCCACAACCCCCATTTTTGTCGAAAATAGCCATGAACGACCATTTTCAATAATACCGAAGGCTAACACGTACGAGTTTTTGACCAAGAAATGGTCTCCACCAGAAATCCAAGAATGTGATCTATGGCAAGGAAACATATGTGGGGTGAGGTTTATGAGCCTCTAGTCGATGATAAATGGCCACACAACCCCCATTTTTTATGAAAATAGCCATGAGCGACCTTGAAAATAGCCATGAGCGACCATTTTCAATAATACTAGAGGCTAACACCTACGGATTTTAGACCAAGAAATGGTCTCCACCAGAAATCCAAGAATGTGATCTATGGCAAGGAAACATATGTGGGTGTCGAAAATAGCCATGAACGACCATTTTCAATAATACCGAAGGCTAACACCTACGGATTTTTGACCAAGAAATGGTCTCCACCAGAAATCCAAGAATGTAATCTATGGCAAGGAAACATATGTGGGGTGAGGTTTATGAGCCTCTAGTCGATGATCATTGGCCACACAACCCCCATTTTTGTCGAAAATAGCCATGAACGACCATTTTCAATAATACTAGAGGCTAAGACCTACGGATTTTTGACCAAGAAATGGTCTCCACCAGAAATCCAAGAATGTGATCTATGGCAAAGAAACATATGTGGGGTGAGGTGTATGAGCCTCTAGTCGATGATCAATGGACACACAACCCCCATTTTTGTCGAAAATAGCCATGAATGACCATTTTCAAAAATACCTAAGGCTAACACGTACGGATTTTTGACCAAGAAATGGTCTCCACCAGAAATCCAAGAATGTGATCTATGGCAAGGAAACATATGTGGGGTGAGGTGTATGAGTGTCTGGTCGATGATCAATGGCCACACAACCCCCATTTTGACGAAAATAGCCATGAACGACCATTTTCAATAATACTAGAGGCTAACACCTACGGATTTTTGACCAAGAAATGGTCTCCACCAGAAATCCAAGAATGTGATCTATGGCAAGGAAACATATGTGGGGTGAGGTGTATGAGCCTATGGTTGATGATCAATGGCCACACAACCCCCATTTTTTTATGAAAATAGCCATGAGCGACCTTGAAAATAGCCATGAGCGACCATTTTTAATAATACTAGAGGCTAAGACCTACGGATTTTTGACCAAGAAATGGTCTCCACCAGAAATCCAAGAATGTGATCTATGGCAAGGAAACATATGTGGGGTGTGGTGTATGAGCCTCTAGTCGATGATCAATGGCCACACAACCCCCATTTTTTGTCGAAAATAGCCATGAATGACCATTTACAATAATACCGAAGGCTAACACCTACGGATTTTTGACCAAGAAATGGTCTCCACCAGAAATCCAAGAATGTGATCTATGGCAAGGAAACATATGTGGGGTGAGGTGTATGAGCGTCTGGTCGATGATCAATGGCCACACAACCCCCATTTTTTATGAAAATATCCATGAGCGACCATTTTCAATAATACCGAAGGCTAACACGTACGAGTTTTTAACCAAGAAATGGTCTCCACCAGAAATCCAAGAATGTGATCTATGGCAAGGAAACATATGTGGGGTGAGGTGTACGAGCCTCTAGTCGATGATAAATGGCCACACAACCCCCATTTTTTATGAAAATAGCCATGAACGACCATTTTCAATAATACCGAAGGCTAACACCTACAGATTTTTGACCAAGAATTGGTCTCCACCAGAGGTGTATGAGCCTCTGGTCGATGATCAATGGCCACACAACCCCCATTTTTTATGAAAATAGCCATGAGCGACCATTTTCAATAATACTAGAGGCTAAGACCTACGGATTTTTGACCAAGAAATGGTCTCCACCAGAAATCCAAGAATGTGATCTATGGCAAGGAAACATATGTGGGGTGAGGTGTATGAGCCTCTGGTCGATGATCAATGGCCACACAACCCCCATTTTTGTCGAAAATAGCCATAAACGACCATTTTCAATGACACTGAAGGCTAACACCTACGGATTTTTGACCAAGAAATGGTCTCCACCAGAAATCCAAGAATGTGATCTATGGCAAGGAAACATATGTGGGGTGAGGTGTATGAGCCTCTGGTCGATGATCAATGGCCACACAACCCCCATTTTTGTCGAAAATAGCCATGAACGACCATTTTCAATAATACTAGAGGCTAAGACCTACGGATTTTTGACCAAGAAATGGTCTCCACCAGAAATCCAAGAATGTGATCTATGGCAAGGAAACATATGTGGAGTGAGGTGTACGATCCTCTGGTCGATGATCAATGGCCACACAACCCCCATTTTTGTCGAAAATAGCCATGAATGACCATTTTCAAAAATACCGAAGGCTAACACGTTCGGATTTTTGACCAAGAAATGGTCTCCACCAGAAATCCAAGAATGTGATCTATGGCAAGGAAACATATGTGGGGTGAGGTGTATGAGCGTCTGGTCGATGATCAATGGCCACACAACCCCCATTTTTATCGAAAATAGCCATGAACGACCATTTTCAATAATACCGAAGGCTAACACATACGGATTTTAGACCAAGAAATGGTCTCCACCAGATGGGGTGAGGTGTACGAGCCTCTGGTCGATGATCAATGGCCACACAACCCCCATTTTTGTCGAAAATAGCCATGAATGACCATTTTCAATAATACCGAAGGCTAAGACCTACGGATTTTTGACCAAGAAATGGTCTCCACCAGAAATCCAAGAATGTGTTCTATGGCAAGGAAACATATGTGGGGTGAGGTGTATGAGCCTCTAGTCGATGATCAATGGCCACACAACCCCCATTTTTGTCGAAAATAGCCATGAATGACCATTTACAATAATACCGAAGGCTAACACCTACGGATTTTTGACCAAGAAATGGTCTCCACCAGAAATCCAAGAATGTGATCTATGGCAAGGAAACATATGTGGGGTGAGGTGTATGAGCGTCTGGTCGATGATCAATGGCCACACAACCCCCATTTTTTATGAAAATATCCATGAGCGACCATTTTCAATAATACCGAAGGCTAACACGTACGAGTTTTTAACCAAGAAATGGTCTCCACCAGAAATCCAAGAATGTGATCTATGGCAAGGAAACATATGTGGGGTGAGGTGTACGAGCCTCTAGTCGATGATAAATGGCCACACAACCCCCATTTTTTATGAAAATAGCCATGAACGACCATTTTCAATAATACCGAAGGCTAACACCTACAGATTTTTGACCAAGAATTGGTCTCCACCAGAGGTGTATGAGCCTCTGGTCGATGATCAATGGCCACACAACCCCCATTTTTTATGAAAATAGCCATGAGCGACCATTTTCAATAATACTAGAGGCTAAGACCTACGGATTTTTGACCAAGAAATGGTCTCCACCAGAAATCCAAGAATGTGATCTATGGCAAGGAAACATATGTGGGGTGAGGTGTATGAGCCTCTGGTCGATGATCAATGGCCACACAACCCCCATTTTTGTCGAAAATAGCCATAAACGACCATTTTCAATGACACTGAAGGCTAACACCTACGGATTTTTGACCAAGAAATGGTCTCCACCAGAAATCCAAGAATGTGATCTATGGCAAGGAAACATATGTGGGGTGAGGTGTATGAGCCTCTGGTCGATGATCAATGGCCACACAACCCCCATTTTTGTCGAAAATAGCCATGAACGACCATTTTCAATAATACTAGAGGCTAAGACCTACGGATTTTTGACCAAGAAATTGTCTCCACCAGAAATCCAAGAATGTGATCTATGGCAAGGAAACATATGTGGAGTGAGGTGTACGATCCTCTGGTCGATGATCAATGGCCACACAACCCCCATTTTTGTCGAAAATAGCCATGAATGACCATTTTCAAAATACCGAAGGCTAACACGTTCGGATTTTTGACCAAGAAATGGTCTCCACCAGAAATCCAAGAATGTGATCTATGGCAAGGAAACATATGTGGGGTGAGGTGTATGAGCGTCTGGTCGATGATCAATGGCCACACAACCCCCATTTTTATCGAAAATAGCCATGAACGACCATTTTCAATAATACCGAAGGCTAACACATACGGATTTTAGACCAAGAAATGGTCTCCACCAGATGGGGTGAGGTGTACGAGCCTCTGGTCGATGATCAATGGCCACACAACCCCC